>NC_088875.1:49144970-49226294 GCF_032884065.1 Artemia franciscana
CCAACATTGTATATTAAGCTCTGAATTTGACGTTTTTTTCTAACGTGACCAGATTCGTCCTGCGCCCTTTTCATTGAATTTTTTCCCCATGACATATTTCTCCAAGGAAAGATCCTCTCAAATAGCCCCCTCCCTCAACCCTACCCCCAAAACCAAAAAAAAAATCCCCCTGAAAACGTCTGTACACTTCCCAATAACCATTATTATATGTAAACACTGGTTGAAGTTTGCAACTTGCAGCCCCTCCCCCAGGGACTGTGGGAGAGTAAGTCATCCCCAAATACATAGTTATTATGATTTTCGACTATGCTGAACAAAATGGCTATCTCAAAATTTTGATCCGTTGACTTTGGGAAAAAAATGAGCGTGGGAGGGGGCCTAGATGCCCTCCAATTTTTTTGGTCACTTAAAAAGGTCACTATAACTTTTCACTTCCGTTAGAATGAGCCCTCTTGCGACATTCTAGGACCACTTGGTCGATACGATGACCCCTGGAAAAAAAAAACAAACAAAAAAACAAATAAACACGCACCCGTGATTTGTCTTCTGGCAAAAAATGCAAAATTCCACATTTTTGTAGATAGGAGCTTGAAACTTCTACAGTAGGGTTCTCTGATACGCTGAATCTGATGGTGTCATTTTCGTTAAGATCCTACGACTTTTAGGGGATGTTTCCCCCTATTTTCCTAAATAAGGCAAATTTTCTCAGGCTCTTAACTTTTGATGGGTAAGACTAAACTTGATGAAACTTATATATTTAAAATCAGCATTAAAATGCGATTCTTTTGATGTAGCTATTTATATCAAAACTCAATTTTTTAGAGTTTTGGTTACTATTGAGCCGGATCGCTCCTTACTACAGTTCGTTACCACGAACTGTTTGAATGCTAGAAAATCCTGCGCCCTTTTCATTGAATTTTTCTTCCCCCATGACAGATTCCTCCAAGGAAAGATCCTCCAACATAGCCCCCTCCCCTCAGCCCCACTCCCAAACAAAATAAAATCCCCCTGAAAACGTCAGTGCACTTCCCAATAACCATTACTGTATGTAAACACTGGTCAAAGTTTGCAACTTTCAGCCCCTCCCTTAGGGATTGTGGGGGAGTAAGTCATCCCCAAAGATATAGTTATTATGGTTTTCGACTATACTGAACAAAATGGCTATCTCAAAATTTTGATTTGTTGACTTTGGGAAACAAATGAGCGTGGGAGGGGGCCTAGATGCCCTTCAATTTTTTCGGTCACTTAAAAAGGGCACTAGAACTTTTCATTTCCGTTAGAATGAGCCCTCTTGCGACATTCTAGGACCACTTGGTCGATACGATGACCTCTGGAAAAAAAAACAAACAAATAAACACGCACCCGTGATTTGTCTTCTGGTAAAAAATACAAAATTCCACATTTTTGTATATAGGAGCTTGAAACTTCTACAGTATGGTTCTCTGATACGCTGAATCTGATGGTGTCATTTTCGTTAAGATTCTACGACTTTTAGGGGGTGTTTCCCTCTATTTTCTTAAATAAGGCAAATTCTCAGGCTCGTAACTTTTGATGGGTAAAACTAAACTTGATGAAACCTATATATTTAAAATCAGCATTAAAATACGATTCTTTTGATGTAGCTATTGATATCAAAATTCAGTTTTTTAGTTTTGGTTACTATTGAGCCGGGTCGTTCCTTACTACAGTTCGTTACCACGAACTGTTTGAAACTATACCATTAAATTTGGCACATCCGAGAGAAAAAAAAAATCCTAAATTTCCTTGTTTCTCGACAACGACGGGAACGGATACGTATACATGTGGGGGGGGCATGTTGTTTGAGGATTGATTCTAAATTTAAGGCGTAGGGGTGGATTTTAAAATGATGCATTAACAATCTTTGTCTTGTTTGTCCTTCAGTCCTTGGTACCTTTTTTTGTTAAACATAGCAATTTTAGTAGTGGAAAAAGGGTACACCTTTTTCTGTTGTCTAAAAGGTTTTTTTTGGAAGTTAGACACTCATTGTCCTGGAAAAAGAACATCCTTGTTCTCTTGTTCCTCTGTTATATAAAATTTGTTTCTTAATTTCGTCTCTACTATTTGATCTTTTTTTTTAGAAAGGCTATTGAAAGTATTTTAAAGTTCAATCCCGTTTTTTAATTGCAACGAAGAACAAGAAGAAAAGAAACAACCTGTAGAGTAAATTTTTCTATTTCAAGACAATCAGGTGTATTTTGTTTCAAAAATTAAATATGATATAGATTCATTAGTTTCGTTTTCAGAAATATCCTAGGGTGGATCCATGGAGTAAACGGGCCTCTCTCCCCAGAAGGTTGAACATTATTTTAATAACAGGAGTGGATGTACAAAAAAACACTAATAAAAGAGACCAAGCTTCGTTGGTACTTGCTTTCCCCCCAAACTTTAATTATACATCCCTCTTGAAAATAACACAGTAATAAATATAAGAATATATAGTATCTATTTATTTATATAATATTTATTATTTAAATATTATTTACAATATTATGTATACTATTTATATTATATTCGTTATTGTATATTTGTTAAAAATACGTATTTTTTATATGTAATATAAAAATAAGAAATTAGAACAAGATCAGGTAGATAGAACCTTTGCTTTGTAAATTCTCTTTCATTTTACCACATAATTGTCTACTTCAATAGCAGAACAGGGGGGAGGGGACGGGAGGAACCCCTCTTACATCTAATGAGCCTCACTCCTTCTTCAAGGAAGTTTAATAACATACTATCCATTAAATTGACTTAAAACCTGGAAATACAGTACTAAATATATGGTTTTAGAAATTTTAGAACCTCTTCGGATAAATGCTGTTACTCAATCTCCGAAATAAGTGGAATTGGATTGCTTACATCTATATCTGTTTCCAGTTTTAAAATTGTTTCAGTGGAGGTAATACTCTTATTTCTGGAAAAAGGAATAATACAGCAAAATAACCGAATATTTAACCAATTTACACTGTTTTAATGTTAAATTGATTGTTTTCAATAATTAAGAAGTTATGCAGTCTCGGGGAGGTCTCTTCTATTTTTGCTCATCTAGTGATTATGAATCTAATTAAAATGAATATTCGAATTCTGTAAGCGGAATTCTGTAATTAGTATGTTCGAATTCTGTAATGAAGGTATTTTCGAATTCTGTAATCTTGTACGCCGAAAAAAATCTTATTTGCTCGTTTTGTTTAGTTGTGAGAACTTGAGATTCACTCTATCTTTTTTTTTTTTTATCTCGAGTTGAGGGCCAGCCACAGGTTATGTGTGTAACTAGAAACTTGTAAAATGTTTTAGTGTGCATTGAGCTCCAACAGTTGAATTGAGTCGGGTGGGTCAAAATTCGTTTATAAATAGTCAAAAATAGGC
This sequence comes from Artemia franciscana, assembly GCF_032884065.1. Taxonomy (NCBI): domain Eukaryota; kingdom Metazoa; phylum Arthropoda; class Branchiopoda; order Anostraca; family Artemiidae; genus Artemia; species Artemia franciscana. Next base: position 49,148,355 of record NC_088875.1, read on the forward strand.
TATTAGAATTGTCAAAATAGCCAGATCCCTGTTCTATAAATCTGCCTTCGTTATGCCGCTATAACATGTATTGTCCGATTAGGGTGGCTAATTTAACTAAGGTCGTGCTCTCTGGGTTGTAGCCAGAAATACTAATTAGTAGAAATACCAAGTTTAACTTTATTTGCTATGCGCAGGGCAACTAATCTGGCTTTTCATATGCAATGAAAATTCAGTATTTTCAGTAAATTAAAAGCTGGAAAAACATCACGCGCTCTAAGATAAGCATGTACCCAGGACTCTACTTCGGAGGAGGGGTATAAATTAAACATAAAAGCAAAAACAGACAAATTATTTGGAAATATAAGAAATTACAGGAACAACCTCGATAGTTAGGGTAAAAGCTTGGGTCTGAAGCTGTTTCTCCCAACTGTGTATGTAAAAACTCGGAGACTTAATTGCCTTTGAAACTACATAAGTGGTTGTGTCTCCTCGGTGTTGCTGACAGACTAACTCATTAGAAGAGCTTTATTCGGCCAGTCTAAATTGTACTGTATCTATTACTGTTTTCAAACGAATAATAAGCTGTTTTTTGGATCGGTCACTTACATTCAATTTCAGACAAAATGAAACCGTCTTTATTTGGTTAAAAGTTCTATAATAAAAACGTCTAGTTTGGGTGATATATTTTGATAATATTTCCCATTCCCTTTAATTTGAAATATTTTTAACTTTTTTTTTATCATGAATTTATTATGCTTCAACTTTATATAATAGCTTCGTATGCAGACTGACAACATTCGATATTCTGTTGTAATTTGATCGTGACCACTTTTTTTCATCTCAGGGGTAGGTGATTTCATCCAATCCAGTATGTGCCAAAGTAGTTTTGTTGATTGGTGATGTGTTTTTCGCCGATTGATAAAAAAAAAACTCTCTTCGAATCGGCTTTACAAGATTCTATATATCAGGTGTTATAATTCGTACAAATATGGGGGGAAGGTAAGGATTTTCTAATGAAAAAATAAGTAAGGGTACAAAAGACGATATTTTCCAAAATCTAGGGTGAGGGGGAAGTTTGTTTTTTTAATATTTTTTCTTCAATGAAAAAAAAAAGATTTTTTTCAAAATCTATAAAGGTAACAAAATCTAGGGGGCAATGGTCCGTCTGTCCTTCATTGTCGATCTTGCTATTAATGTGATCTATGAAAATTTTCCTATTTTGTACTTAGCCCCTACAAAAAAGAAGCAAACGTAAAGAATCGTGCTTCTTCGTTAAGGTCTCGTTTGTCATTTAATTGTGAAATGGAAGATCTATTGTATACCCATTCGGTAAAGTGAGAATTTGACAGTGGCTACTATAGCTCAAATTTGTATGGGACGATATCCAAATTTTCCCGTTTTTATGGCACTTGGTATTAACCAAGTGACATATAGCAATCGCAAATTCTGTCGGTCTGTCTGACGGTCTGTCTGTCGGTCCCGGTTTTGCTACTTCAGGCACTTCCAGGTAAGCTAGGACGATGAGATTTGGGAAGCGTATCAGGGACCGGACCAGATTAAATTAGAAATAGTCGTTTACCCGATTTGACCATCTGGGGGGGGGGACCGGTTAATTCTGAAAAAATAGAAAAAATGAAGTATTTTTAACTTATGAGCGGGTGATGGGATCTTAATGAAATTTGATGTTTGGAATGATATTGTGTCTCAGAGCTCTTATTTTAAATCCCGACCGGATCTGATGACATTGGGGGGAGTTGGAGGGGGGAAACCTTAAATCTTGGAAAGCACTTAGAGTGGAGGGATCGGGATGAAACTTGGTGGGAAAAATAAACACAAGTCCCAGATACATGATTGACATAAACGGAACGGATCCGCTCTCTTTGAGGTAGTTGGGGGGGGGGGGGGTTATTTCTGAAAAATTAGAAAGAATGAGGTATTTTTAACTTACTAATGGGTAATCGGATATTAATGAAATTTGATATTTAGAAGGATATCGTGTCTCAAAGCTCTTATTTTAAATCCCGACCGGATCTGGTGACATGGGGGGAAGTTTGGGGCGGGGGAATCTAAAATCATGGAAAACGCTTAGATTGGAGGGATCGAGATGAAACTTGGAGGGGAAAATAAGCAGAAGTCTTACATACGGGATTTACATAATTGGAACGGATCCGCTCTATTGGGGGGGGGGGGAGGGGTTAATTCTGAAAAATAAGAAAAAATTACGTATTTTTGACTTACGAAGGAGTGATCGGATCTTCATGAAACTTCATATTTAGAAGGACCTCGTGACTCAGATCTCTTATTTTAAATCTCAACCGGATCAAGCGTAATAAGGGGGGGGGCAGTTGGGGGACCGGAAATCTTAGAAAATACTTAAAGCGGTGAGATAAGGATGAAACTGGATAAGAAGAATAGAAACCTGTGTAAGATACGTGACTAACATAACCGGACCGGATCGGCTCTCTTTGGTGGAATTGGGGGGGGGGGGGGTAATTTTGAAAATTGAGTTATTTGTAACTTACGAAAGGGTGACCAGATCTTAATGAAATTTGATATTTAGAAGGATCTTGTGCTGTAAAGTTCTAATTTTAAATTCCGACCAGATTCTGTGACATTGGGGGGAGTTGGAGGGGGAAACCGGAATTCTTGGAAAACGTGAAAATTGGGGTATTTTTATCTCACGAATAGATGATCCGATCTTAATGAAATTTGATTTTTAGAAGGAATTCATGTCTCCGAGCTCTTATTTCAAATCCTGACCAGATCTTTTGACATTGGGGGGAGTTGGAAGGGGAAATATTGGAAAACACTTGGAGTGGAGGAGTCGGGATGAAGCTTGGTGGATAGAATAAGCAAATGTCCTTGATACGTGATTGACAGAATCGTACTGGATTTGCTCTCTTTGGAGGAGTTGGGGGGAGGGGTTCAGTGATTTGGCTGGTTTGGTGCTTCTGGACATGCTAGGACGATGAAAATTGGTAGGCGTGTCAGGGAGCTGCACAATTTGACTTGATAAAGTCGTTTTCCCAGATTCGACCATCTGGGGGGCTAAAGGGAGAGGAAAAATTAGGTATTTATAACTTACGAGTGGGGGATCGGATCTTAATGAATTTTGATATTTAGAAGGACATCGTGACTCAGAGCTCTTATTTTAAATCCTGACCAGCATTAAGCCTCTTTTCCTTTTTAAATCAATCTATTGATTCATAGAATTTTGTTAGAGCTCATATCATATGATCTCATGGCTCTTAGCTCTTCTCGCCTCGTCACAAGTGCCATATGAGCTCTTAGCTCTTGTTGTTTTTTTTTTTTTTAATTTAGGATTTTTTTTTCTTTTTCTTACATCTGGCAAGATATCGTCAAAAAAAAAAAAAAAATAAATAGGCCTGAGTTTTCCTCATAATTGATAGATTAATATTTGGTTAGACTTTAAATTTCCTTTAAAGTCTAAATATACTAGACTTATTTCACAGCATGTAAAAGCTCTCAATCCTGTCTTGAAGCAATTGGAGACAGAATCTAAATAAGCTGTTCATATTGTCCCAGCATAAAAAAAGGAACAAGCGAGAGAGAGACAAAAAGGGGGAAAGAGAGAGAATACTGAAGAGGGAAGAGTAAGTGAGAAAGATAGGAAATTATACAGGGCTAGAATGAAGAAGGATAAAGAAGGACACTGAGAAATTTGGCTGCGTTAAGTCAAGAAGTAATATGCATAAATTGTACCGGAGAACCAAAAAACTAAAACGCTGCTTTTTTAACCGTTTTAGCAGTCTCTTTCTTGCACAAAAGATTCTCTTGGACATCATAGAAATGGAAAAACAATCCCAGTTGCTGAAATTTAGGCTCCTACTATTCCTGTGAGTGAGAAGAGTAAATATAACGTATTATGGAACAAGCAGAAGCTTCCAAATATCTTCAGAAGTAAATAAGATAAGGTAAAAGAAACTGCACCAATTAATAAAGTGTACTGAATTTTTTACCATTAATTACAAATCTCAGTTTTGTAGAACCACCATATTGCACTACTTGATTGATTACTACTACTTACTACTGAAGTCCTACTTACTACTGAGTTTGTTATTACCTACTTAAGTCCCATCCGTCCTTGAAGGTCGTCTTGGAGTATGAACTTCTGTCTTCTGCCAGACGGAGAGGATGCGATGAGTTAATCGACATGAAGTCCTTTCATCTTTTTTTTGGGGGGGGGGGATCTTCTAGTTTGAGAACCATGTTTTCGGCCTTCAGAGACTATCTTTGGGAGATGAGTGTTTCCCATAAGTTGTATGTGTCGTAGCTATCTAAGCTGCTGCAGTTTTATTCTGTTGAGGATGGTTGGTTTGACCTTGAGATTACGGAGAAGCTTGATGTTGGAGATTCTATCATAATAAGTGACACCACCAATACTTCATAGAGATTTTCTTCAAAGGTATCACTACGGTACTGGTTATCTTTGTTAGAGTCCAGGATTCACAGGCATAAATATCAATAGGGGCGATAAGCGAGTTGAACAGCCTTACTTTAAGTGTGTTTGATAGTTTCTTGTTACTTCAGATGGGCCTCAGGCTTCTAAAGCTTCTAAAGCTAAGTGCCAGCCGCCTCTTGATATCTTTTGTGTGTTTAATGTCGGAGGTAGGCTTGTGGTCGTATTTACGATGTCGGTATGGGATTGGAGATCATGGAGAGGCTCAGAAATTAGGGTTAAGTCGGCATAAGCACGTTTATCTATTATTACACCTGCTACGACGGCACATCGTGATTATCCATGAATGAAAGGCCAGCAGTTAAAAAGAGACCGAAGAGCTCCGGTGATAGCAAGCAATTTTGTATAACACTGATCGATATTTCAAAGCTTTCGATAAGGCCTTCTCCAGGCATAACGTGACATCTGAACTTCGTATACATGTCTCTTATCAGAGAGACAATTTACATAGGATTCGAAAGAGAAGAAGAAAGTGCCCAAGACCTTCTCTCCAGACAACTTCAAAGGCTTGCTTGAAATCTATGAAGAGGTGGTAGATACTGCGGTGTCGTTCGCGGTATTTTTTCCAAAATTTGACGGTCATTGAAAATCTGACCAACAACTATCGACCTATTTGGTTTAAAACCTGCTTTGTAATCTGGAACGACTGTTGAGCATATTGCTCGGATGCGCCATAGGATGACTCTAGTCACTATTTTAGCGGCATGGCTTGCTAGACGGATTGGTCGGTAGGAGGCACAAACTGCTCTTCAGCCTTTCATATGGAGAGGGACTATCGTGGCTTCACACCGTGATTCTGGGAAGTGATCTACTTCCCAGGCAGCTCTTATGATTTTATGATAAAGATCAACGTGGGGACCGTGATTGACTTTCAGAAGTTTCGGCTGTATTCTATGAGGCCCAGCAGCTTTATTGGTCTACAAGTCTCTGATGGCTGCTTCTATTACCGAGCGAAGAGGGGAGGGTCGGGCTTAGGTCGATAACTATTATGATGAAAATGGATAACACAGTTGGGTAAGCGAGTATGGTCGAATTTAGTTTATTCTCAAAGTGTTCTTTGCGTCTGGATTGGATTCCACCTATAGCTTGTATCTGGTTGCCATGTTCGTCAAGGGGGGTTTCCTTTCTTTACTGTACATTAAGTGTGAGTTACCTTTCTTGAAAGCCGTTCCGCAGTGCTCTCATTTTCTTTAACTAAGGTGCGGTGAGCACAGCGTATTGTTTATTTCAGCCCTTTTGAGTTGCTTGTATCGGTCTCCGCTTTTCCTGCCGTGCCTGTTGGTGACATTGCGCTTTTTATCACAGGGCTGAATGATATCATCTGTGATCCAGGGCTTCTGGTTATCTCTCTGGACACCTAGTATGGAGAGAGCGACACCGCAGACAATTTGCATGCTGCTCACTGGTTATCAGTGTCTTTGTTATGCAGAGGTAGTGGAGAATATGAAGCGAGCTTCGCGATCTTGTTAGATAGGTGGCAATTTCGGCAGTTCGGTTGCTTGGTCCTTCATGAGACCTACTTTAATTTTGGGGAGCTTCTTAGACAGTCTGGAAGCTATTTTAAGTCTCATTCTGAAGTTAGATATAGCAAGGGAATGGTCACTGTCAAATTAACCGCCGACTAGTGTGACTCTGTTAGTGATATGCAACTTCCAACGTCTAGACACGAGGATGTAGTCATTGAGATTCTGAAGTCTTCCATCGGGGGGGGGGTCCAGGTAGTTTTACGTCGGGGTCTATGCTTGAAGACTGTGTTCGTGATGACCTGGTCCTTGCCAGCAATGGCATTAAAGTCATCATTGACAAATAGTATAACCTTTTCTAGTGCGGAGCGACTAGACTTTGAAGCTGGATATAGAAAGTTTCAAATCTTCGTCGTCTCTACTGGAGTCATGTTCGTAGGTGATCCTTTCAGCTGGATCATAATAAGCCGGTCGGATATGGAAGATGCATTGATCATAAATTTTCTAGCGTTCCTGGGCAGTGGAAAAGCGACTCCTTGTCGATACTTCCCATCATTACCCCCAGATAGAATAAAAGTGGTGTCCCCGTGTTTCTCTGCCAGTGATTGGGAGATGGGTTTCAGGTAAACTAATAACGTTCCATTTGTACTGGTTTATCCCTCTCAGAAGTAAGTCTGTTTTTCCTTCTTTAGGTTCTGGAATTAAGGGTAACCACTGAGAGGTTTACTTTTGGCGATACAATGTTATCCAGGATTGGAGTTGCCCTATTCGCGCGACTCACGTTCGTCACATCGTCGGTTGCCTCGAACACACTAGTTCTTAACGTATAGCTTTTTTCGGTTACCCCGGACACGGTAGAACTTGCTTTCATATTTAATCGCTTTTTCATATTCATATATAATGGCGAAAAGAGAAAGGTTTCTTGGCTGATCAGTTGATAGTGGTAAGCCACTCCTCTCCGTTAACTTGTAGAAGCCGTTGTCCCTGTTCAAATCTTCCGCCCATTTGCAGAAGAAGATCGTCCCCCCTCACACGATTCTACCCTGTGGTACATTGCAATTTAACTCATTGCAGGGAGAAGGTTTGTAGCAGTTGGAACGTGTCCACACGCTGGTGGGTCCCGCTCCGTCTTCATCAAAAGGGTCTTCTTCCTCCTCCGTCTGTTTTTATGACCCTCCGGATGAGGATGCCCCAGTTTCAATGTTTGACCACCAGGGATTAAGTCCCCCTTTGGTCTGCGCTTCTTGCCACTTAGTGGTGCTCTACATATCTGCAGGATGTCCCCCTATCCGCCGGCTGAGGATAGGGACCTCAGCCGGCTGAGGATAGGGACCTCAGCCGGCTGAGGATTAGTGCGGTCGAAATGCAAACTAACCAAGCGACAATATCCAGACTACAATCAAAAAGAGAAAGTAGTAGGTTGAAAGACAAATAAAAACATCAAAGGGTGGTGCCTTACGGACCCTGCATCTACGAAAATTGTGCACGAAAAAAAGAGAAAAAAATCGTAGCTTATAATCAAACAGTTCGTGGTAACGAACTGTAGTAAGGAGCGACCCGGCTCAATAGTAACCAAAACTCTAAAAAATGGAATTTTGATACCAATACCTACATCAAAAGAATCGCATTTTTCTCCATTCAAGATCCAACAGAATTTCTTTAAGGTGGTCAATATTGAGTGGGACATCAAAGAGAGTGGATATTCTTTCAGTTTAACTGGAATCTTGGATATTGCGGAGAATTAAAGTTTTTTTTAAGGAAATATCTGCTTTTGTATGATTATTAGGTGTAATTAATATTACACTGTCGTTGGCTTGAAATTGCTAATAGTACACCAGGCAATACATTTTTGTGAAAATAATTTGTAATCGATACACCATTGGTGTCTGCTAAAACTATTCCATAAGGGTATTTTGGGAAAAAATTCCAGGGGGGGTATAATGTGTTAAACCAAAGATTTAAGACTGAAAAGCGCCATCCGTTTCTACTATTATATATTTGTCACTTTTTTAAGGCTATGTTTTTGATTATTTAATGTTTGGGAGGGTAAAAATCCTAATTCCTCCCTCCTCCTTCAAATGATTATCTTAATTTGCTTACTTGCATCCTCATGCCGCGGTGGCACTGAGAGCGTCGTCAGCCTTCTCCACAAGGGGTGGTGAGCAACAAGGACCTCTGCATCAGATAGGAAATTCTAGCTGGGTCCAGGAATTTCTTGAGACTGTTATTTTACTGGAACTTGGGTCTTCCTGAGAAAAATCCTTAGGTAGTCTTGGGAAACTTTCCGTGAGTGTAACCCAAAAGAAAAGCGGATGACTCGCCTTTTGGGTGAAAAAAAGAAACAAGAATAAATTCCGAAACCATTCTGATTTAACTGATTTTAAATTTACTGTTTCAGACAATTAGACGGTAATAATATTTCAAGCATTAGAAAAGGATGGTTATATGGCTTGACGACGCTTGAAAAGCTTTCATTGAGCTATAATAGAATTAGCTCAATGGAGAAAGATGCTTGGCAATCATGCCATCAGCTTGCTGAACTGTAAGTGTTACTCATTTCTTTCTTTCTCCGATTTACTGATATTGATGTAGTTCTATATACTAATTTATTATAGAAGCGGCTCAATAAGGATATTTGGTAATAATGCTTGCAACTGGCTGAACTTTGAGCATTGCTCTTCGTTTCTACTTCAGTTTTTAACATTTTGTCATTTTATTTACTAATAAATTTGTTCTAGAATCACCTCAATTTTGAAAAGTATTCGATAATCATGCCACTAACTTGCTGAACCGTTGGTAACACTTTTTATTTTCTCTTCCATAAAGTTGATATACAATTAATTAGTTTAAAATAAGGCTACAAATTTTTTTGTTTTATCAGTTAGTATAAATAAATCTGCAAATGACAGAAGTAGAAAAATTTGGTACTTACTTATTATCCCGACCACACTCAAGAAGTTTGATGCGCTTACAATGAACTGTGTGCATTCTCAGATAATCCGCTCAACCTAAGTGAGATAAACTACTATAGAGGTATATTTTAATTCAATGTTTAATATATAGAGTTGGATAGGTATTTAATATAATGTGTTCTGAGTGGTCTGCTTTCCATAATTCCCTGTTGTAGTTTCCATAATTTTGTTTATAAAGTATTATATTTTCATCATATTTTGGTATGTTTCATTACGATTTACCAACTTCACTTCTTGAGTGTCGTCGGGATAATATATAAGTACCAAAAATTGCTTTGCTTTAACCGTAAAACGTTTCTAAATATTTATAGACAAATTTTAATCCTTCAATAAAACGGGCTAGCAAAGCAAAATAAAACTAACTAGTATTTGTTATCTGTTCTGTTTGATACTGAATTCATTGTTTGATAAATAACTGGTTTTCTCAGTCGGCTTCTATTTTTAGAATCATAACTATTTTGGTTTTTATTTTTGTTTTTAATTTTTGGTTTTTATATTTTTTCTATTTTGAAAATCTAATGTAAACCGCTCCATGGATGAAAATCTTCAATTTTTCCTTATAAGTGTGACAAGTCTGACAACGTCATTGCAATATGATGTATAAACAAATGACGTAACTCGTATGTACCTCCCCCCCCCAAAAAAAAAATTAAGGCTCTTAACGAATTTTCTCAAAATTCTGACCTATCTAGATTTTATTGTTTTTTTTTTGTTTGTGTTTTTTTTAGGCCAGACAATCTCAGGATGCAATTTTTCCGAAAAAGATATGGAGTTATTTTCGAGAAAAATAAATAAATAAATAAATACACAATTATTGCTCGCTTATAAAGATAGTATATATGTAGTTAAAAAAAATTATCATATAAATAAATTTCTTGTATATACAAGATCTATAATTTCTTTTTGTGCTTATAAAACGGGTAAAAAAGAAAAATTACTGCTGTTTTTAAGTACCTCGCCAAATAAATAATCGAAAAAATCACAATTCGAACGTGTGTTTTCGGTTATGTTTTCTCATATAGGGGTTTATGTTCCGAAAAAAGTATGCAAAAAGGGTTAAGCATAAAAGAAACGATAAACTTCAAGCCAAATTCCCTACTATACATTCACTTTTGTTAGGGTTTAGCCAACCCAATTTTTGGAAACATCCCCGCTTGTCCGAATGGAATAACAGAAGCGTTTTGATTCATGTACATCAGTAGAATGCCTAACTGCAAATATATAAAAATAATCACAACTAAACCCGATGACAGGGATATATAGGGGCACTTATCCCCAATCCAAGTATTAGTGCAAATAATTTCTGGGATTCGCGCATAAAGCTTTACTTTATTGGGCCTCATACAACCTCTTTCGGGATATTCTTCAGATACCCCTCCAAACAAGGAAGCCTGTAGGGAACGGAAAGGGGAAGCTCGAATTTCCAGAGACCCTGATTTTTATGTTGAAAAAGAACAAAAAGCAAAAAAAAAGCCACCAAGGGAAAATTTCTACGGGAACAGTTGTCCGTCAAGTTCTAAGTGATGTTGTACATATGGTTTCAATTTTAGACTTTACCGTGTTGCTCAACCAATGTTTAAATAATGGGCTTGGAAAAGTGTTGAATAACCGAAAAAATAGATAACGGTATTGGAGATCGCTTTCCCCATAAGTGGGCAAGCTTAGTCTTTCCGACCATTTCAATTGCGTAATCTTTGGTTTTCTTTTTTTTTGTTTACTATGAACTGTTGTTGCATGACTCTTTTAAGGTTGTTGTCCATTGTTTGTCTTTGCAAAGCCTGCTCTCGAACAAATAAAAAAAGACTCAATTTTGTGCTTGAATTTATTTGAATGTTTTGAAAATTGTATTTCTTTGATGTTACTAATTCCAAGAATTTCGTCCATTCAGCTTGAAATCCATTTATTCGATCTTTCTGGCTCAACGACTTTGAATTCATTCCAATGTATTGTTAATATGGACACCCTGGTGGCTCCAAGGGCGCCTGGGCAGCAGCGGGTTGTCCTACCCAATCCATTGTCCCATTTACAGAATTATTCCTTACTCAAATTAGATATTAGAAACGCTTTTGATTTATTACGTTGCGTAACCCTTTTTACTTCTTTCTTTAGTGGCTACCTTTTGTGGCATTGTGCCTTTTTTATGTTGGTGGCTCTACCTCTCATTTGGTTGTTTATAACTGCAGTTGATAGGTGGTTAAATACTTCGTCAAAGTATTAGACGATTAAATATTTGAAAACTTATCTTTTTTGAGGCCCGTTGAAATCCGTTGAGGCCAAGCAAATAAATAAATAAAATATCTTATCTAACTTGAATGAAGCTACGAAATAAATCAGTTCATAAAGGCACAAATTTGAACCATGGGAGGTAGGTATATGGTCGAAATACAAAAAAAAATGTAGTTTATGGTAATTATTTATTCAAGTTTACACTCTCTACGCCTGCCCCCCTCTGTGCTGTTTTTGACAAAAAATATTTCTTAAAAATTATCGTTAATTTCGCCAGAACCAGTTAAATTCTCCAAAGCATAGTTAGACACACGACAGAAGTTTTACCACGCGGGGGTGAGGTCGGGGTAGATATTGAAATAAGAAAAAGATTAAATAGGCCAACAATTTTGTAATGGAGGAGTCTTTGCGATATTTTTGATGGGCGGGATTCCCCTCATCCCTTCTCCTTGTGATTCAAGGAAACTGTGGATCATTAATGGTCCACGATATACAGCTATTCCCTCATCGGTGTTGCAATTAATTAAAGCGTAATATTCTACCCAGGTTTTTATATTGGCTTTTATTTTGGTAGTGCTGAATTGCCATATAAATTTCTGAGGGAAATATAATTTCTCAGCGGTTTGACCCCCCCCCCCCTACCGTAAAATATTTGATTTTCATGAGATTTTTACTTTTTGAACCCTCATTACTGCCATAAAATACAGGGAGATATAATTCTGAGGGAAATATAATCTCTCAGCAGTTTGCCCCCCTTCTTTTCCGTAAACATTCTGATTTTCACGAGATTTTTATTTTTTGAGCCGCCATTACTGCCTTAAAGTAAATAATCTTCACTTCCAACAGTTGATGTTGAAGAAAATGTAAATGGTTGCATTTGTCTCTTCAGTTGCGATTCGCTCGTAAATTATTAATACTCGACTAACGTATTTCAGCTCGACTAAGGGAGAATCATTTATGTTTCCACTAACTGCCATAAAAATTTCTAAGGGAAATGTAGTTTCTCAGCGGGTAGTCCCTCCCCCTTCCCATTAAAGATTTTGATTTTTATGAAATTTTTATTTTTTTGATCCATCATACTGCATAAAATCAATATAATTTTCAACAAAGGATGTCAAAGAGAATGGAAATGGTCGCATTCGTCTTTTCATCTGTAATTCACTCGTAAATTATTATTATTTATGTGTTTTCCTTGTTGAGTTTTATTAAGGAAAAGTTTTGCTTTCGTATGTAAAGATGAACTAACCTTTGATATATGTTAATAAAAACCAATGGTTATGGATTAAAAAGCCATGTCTCTCCATGTAATCAGTCATTCTTGAATAGCTCTTATAAAGCAGTATGTTCATCATCCATTGATTTACTCAATATGATAGCTATTATTAATGCATTATACTCAATGAGACTGTATCTTACCACCTGGTTGTGAGATGTCAGTTTCAATTGAAAAATCAAGCTTGTTCTGCGCTATTTATATTCAACCATATTTGGTATTATAATGTGCCATTTATTTTTTTATGTTTTTTTTTTCATTCAACAACGTTTATTATGCTAATTTCACTAGAGCACCTTGTTTATACACATCCCAATGCCTAGGGAAGGAGGGGGAGGAAAATACTCAGTACGACCTACACTCCCGATCACTCCATTCCCGTGGGATGATTAAAAAATAATATCACGTCAACATGAAGAAAACTTAAAGTACCAAAGACAATTTTATCAAAGTGTTTGAATTGATTAAGTGGAAAAAATTGATTAAGTGGAAAGTGAAAAAAAAATCCAAATATGTAGTTTTGGTTGTAGTGGGTGCAAAATTTAGCAAACATGGGTGAAAATCATCAAAACTTAGCTAAATCCAAATGGCACCAAACAACTTAAGAACAGGTATCTTCCCTTTGAAGTTGTAGTTGTCTTTGCGAATGAAAATATTCGCAAATTTAACTATTCGCAAATATTCGCAAATTTAAATATTCGCAAATTAGCATTTAATTTCTGCGGGTGAAAAGCGTTCGCAAATTTAACTAATTAATGATGCTTATTTATTTTGACGGTTTAACATGGCATCACTAACGAAATATGTTTCTACCCTAAAAACTTCATAGTTTATAGAAACAACCAAAATGGTGATCTAAAAAAATCGTGATTTCGGTACTTATGTATTATAGCGACCCCACTCGACAAGTTTGATCTTATCTGTCTGCGTAAAACCGGGTTGTCTGTCTGCATTCGGAGACAATTGGTTTAGGCACAATGAGATAAAGCAGTATATAGGTATATTTTATTTAATATTTAATATGTAGAGTTGGTTTTTTTAGGTTAGGTATTTAGATACTTGTGTATTATATGGTACACATTCGAGAAGTGAAGTTAGGTTATTCCTGATGAAATATGAAAAAGTGTGATGAAAATGCAATACTTTAGTTACAAAAATATGAAAACTACTACAAAGAATTATGGTAGGGGGCCGTACAGAACGCATTTTATTAAATACTTAACCTAACCCAACCGAAATACTATCTCTATATAGTAAATATTTAATAAAAATACATCTACAATGTAAATTTCAACTGCGTGTAAGTTAATTATCTTCAAACACTAACAGTTATAAACTGGTTATTCTCTGATTTATATATCCAAATTCTCGATATGTGTACCGTATAATAAAGAAGTACCGGTATTTAATGTAGCGCGTTCTGGGCGGTCTGCTTTCCATAATTCTCGTACCTTCCATAATTTTGCTTCTAAAGTATTATATTTTCAACATATTTTAGTATATTTCATTAGGATTAACCTAACTTCACTTCTTGAGTGGGGTTGCTGTAATACATAAGTACCGTGATTTCCTGGTAGGGATAGATGGGGTAGGGCACGTTCTGTGGATGAACTACTTTGATAATGCGTTACTTTTTATAAACACTGAGCCTCAATTCGGATAAAATTTAAACTTTAGTATAAAGAGCAAAGTGTTGAGGAGGGGGCGACCCCCGTCATATGCGTAATAATTTCTGTTCGTGTAAATTTTAATGTTGCACCTTACTTTCAGTTGAAAAAACGCGTTTTTTGTCTAATTTCTTATCGTTTTTGAAATAACACCAGGATACCTGACACCACCTCCACGGAAAAATCCCCCTTCCCATAGAAATATCCTCTGGACAATTCAATTCTTTCGAACATTTACCCCGGACAATTACCCTTGGCATCTCCACCCGTAAAATTGAATCGGTAAAGTGAAAGCAAGACATATAAAGAAATTTCGTATAGGAATTCTGGCGAATTCGCCCTGTGTAAAATTTCCCCTGAAAAGTTCACCCCCTGGAAACTTCGTCCTCCATGGAAAATTCTCCCAGCAGAAAATTCCTCCTCTCCTCCCACTTCCCAATAAAATGATGGACAAATTTTATAACTTAAAAACCTTTCTCCATGGGTTTTAGGGGTCATTTATATCCAAAGACATAGTTGTTGGGCCTTACAACCATACTGAAAAAAAAGCTGTCTCAAAATTCTAATCGGACGATTTTGGGAAAAAATGGCGTGGGAGGGGGTCTAGTTGCCTTCCAATAAAAAACGCTTAAAAAGGGCACTAGAACTAGACTGAACCATCTCCCGACGTTCTAGACAGACTGTGTCGATACGATCATCCTTGACAAAAAAAAACAACAACAAATAAACACGCATCTGTGACCTTTTTTTCTGGCAAAAATTACAAAATTCCACATTTTGCAGATTTGAGCTTGAAACCTGTACTCCAGGGTTCTTTGATACGCTAAATCTGATATTGTGTTTTTCATTAAAATTTTATGACTTCTAGAGGGTCTTTCCTCCTTTCTTCGAAAATCAGAAAAATTTTCTAAGACGCTGATATTCGTTGATATTTAGCTAATTTGTTTTTAGATATCTATTGGTATCAGAATCCTGTTTTTTTTTTAGAATTTCGGTTACTATTCAGCAGGGTTGCTCTTTGCTTATAGTTCGTTACCACGAACTGTTTGATTATCCATCAAAATCCAAATAGAGATCATTAAAATATTGGTAGTTCTTTCTTCGCTACCAAAATTATTGTATTCATAAAACTTTACAGTTTCATGAAATTTAATTAAAGAAATGGAAAAGATGTTTCAACTAAAGTAAGGAGCAAGTTTAAAACTTAAAATAAATATAAGTTACTCTGTATATAAGGGAGACTGCCCTTTTCTCAACACTGTTCATTAAACAAGTTTTTTAGTGCTTTGAAAAATCTTTTTTTCCAATTGTGTATTTTGTTAAAAATTTGGAAATAAGCCAAACTTCACAGTAAAGAGTAGGGAGCTAAGAAGCAGACAGCCCCCTTCATACAAACAATAGGTTCCAAATTTTGTTCAAATAGGCTCCAAATCTGTTCCTTGCTTTCAGTTAAAAAGTTTTTTTTTTATTTAATTTCTGATTGTTTTCCAAATCATACCCAGACCCAACTAAGACATAATTTGAGGTACTGGTGCGTTAAATCCCTTATTAATTGATTTTACTTTTTTAATTGGTCAATTGCTTTTTAGTACCGTCCTCACGTTAAAAATACCTAAAAAATTGGCGATGAAGAGTAACCTTGGTGAAAAGTCCTTGTTAATATAACTACTAAAGAATTTCGGTTGGATGAAAAGGAGTAGTATTGTTTGTATGGATGGAAATTCTGTGAGACTTTTGATCTTCTACATAACTGAAATCACAAACCTCTATAATAAGATTTTCTTATCGATAAATACATTACATGCATTCGTTTACATACATTGAAGTACTTCATATAAATAGAAAGAGAAAAATATTGCCATTTAAAATTGCTGAAAACCAAGTTCCCAGCAGTATTTGCCACCCTAAAGAAATTTCCTGGCGGGGCTGTTGATGACTTGCCTTACCTTTTCCACCTTTGTGCTTTTAGATATGGGAATGTAGCATTTTAGTTGTATAGAGAAACATTTTAATTAATTCCAATCCCCCTACCTCTTTCAACATTTATTTGAAGCCTCTGGAAGAGTAAGTAGTTTATCCATTAAAATGTACATTTGTAAGAATCTACCCTACCGCTGCTTCAACAATGACTCATCCCCCTTCATTATAGCTGATACACAATTGCAGATCACCAAACGTAGCCTAATTTCATTACAAACAATGAAAATCATCTTCGTTGTATCCACTACTGCTACCGCGTGACATTACTTCTTTTGCAACTGGGAAGCCTAAAATATAGTTATAGATACTTTTAAATCAATTTATCTTGTCAGAATTTTAAATTGATTGCAAATTCGTCCTCTTCTGGATAAAGTCGTAGTTTGGTGCCATAAACCACCTAAACTGTCACCCAACTACCACTGCTATTTTGGTGTCTACTCCCTGGGAAATTTTCCGCCGGTGCCCTTGCCTCTCAGGCGTACGTCCAATGTCCTTTTCCTCCGATCTTGCCTCTTGTACCAATCAGAGTGTTGTCGGCTCTTACGTCTTGCCTCCTGTTCTGCATCTGTGTCTTTTGGCGTGGCGTATTGAGACACTCTCGACTTTTCACTTTGTCATTGAAAAATGTTTCAAGGGGATGGACAGGGGGGAAATGTGGAAATTCCATTGTTCTGGCCAGTCTCGCTCCCCTCCCTTGTCTAAAAAGATGCTTAAAAAGCTACGTAGGATTACAAATGATGACGAACATCTGTGTCTTCCTCTCTGTTTTCTACGGAAACTGTGATCAACCTGATTAATTATCTTAATCCGACATATCCGGGTTTCAAACTGAAATGCCCCATTTGATTTTTCTTTTTTAATACTATAATTCTGTTGTAAACAATGTTTTAATAGGAAGATTAAAAGGATATCTGGGACGTCATTTACGGTAAATATTTCGATTAAGCGATTACTAATAGAACAACTACAGAGCGTAGACAGCAGTTAAACCATATTTGACAACAAAAATGATCCCGCTAAAGTCTCAAGCCCGTGTCCAGGGTGGCTATGGGGTTTGAATTCCCCCTTCCCTTCCGAAACTTTTGTTGACTCGTGAAAACATAACAAAAGTGCATATAAATAAATTTTGATGCGTTTTTTCTTAGCTTTTTGTCCCTCCTAAGAAAAAAACCTTCCCATGAACAAATGTCTTGCATACGGACTTTTAAAGTCTATATAGCCATGATTTTTTATGTGTTTCAGACATGCGTGTAAGAATTTTTTCATGGTAGGGGTAGATAAATGCGGGTAAAAAAAGATTAAAAAACCGCAAAATAAGTAAATTGTATAAAAAAGGGAGAAAAATACTGAGAGCTCTTGCAGGCGGAATTCCCCACCGCCCCTTTGCAAACGTGCTGGAATTCTTCAGGTAAATGATGGTGCCATGACTTGATGTTTTTGCTCAGATGGTCGTCATTTAAATGGAAGTTCTCTTTTATGCTCCTAAATTCAATCTAGTTGTTTTTCATTTGTCCTTTCTGCAAAAATAATCTTCATAATGTCATATCTTCACACAAAGATACAATCAGTTCTAAATGTTTTATTCATAGGAACGGATTTTACCTCTAATACACTAGTTGAAAAAAAGAGACTAAAATGAACTTTCATCATGGTAAAGTATTTTTCCTTTTTTTGTGCCAACAATTCCTCTGAATTTGTCTTGAAATTATTTAGAGAGGGTTGTGTTTTTGTTTCGTCCCGTCTTTGAATAATAGATTTGGTAGAGGGTTGTAACAGAATCCATCAAAATACGCGCAATCATGTTTTAAATAATATGTTTTGTGGTTGCAATGTGAGATGCTTTTCTTGTCTGTTTTCGTGAAGGTCTTTTAGATTGAATCTGCGGCACTTCAAGGTGGTATGTTTGGTTGTGTAACCTGGACTGAATTGTCCTATTTTTAAACAAAATTATCATAAGTGCTTTTGGTTTTAGGGTACATAACGGTTTTTTTTTTATTCATGGTATACTTTTTGCCTAAACAGTTCATTTCTGGTGACGATTTATTAAATTATTACACTAAAGTGTACCTCACAGGCGCTTATGGAGGGTTAGATCCTTCGCTTTTCCCAAAACGTCACAAATTTCTACGATTTCCATATGTTTTCCCCCACATTTTTTTAATTTGCCGTTTTCCAGGGGTTTTAAGAACTTCTACCCCTCCAATCTTGCTTAAGTGTGTCGAGCAATTTATTGTTAATTTTTGTATAACTGCGGAAGGTCTAGGTATTACTAGGAAATATCTATTGGTGGGGGGTAAGATTGGGGTAAGAGTGAGGGATCTATTGGGGGTGATTAGGCTTGTAATTATAGTTTTATATATATTTTTACCGTTGAATTGTAAGGAATCAAGTGACATATGCCCATCTATATTCGCCTAGAGCAGGGACTCCTGTTTGTAAGGCTCCTGCTTGTACCTGACCCGGAGTTTTCCCTTAATGCCGCCTCTAATCTTTAGACATTTCTGGGAAGCAGGAGTGTCAATTATTGGATTTTATTCTCTTTATTTTGAAAAATACCTTTTTTGAGAGTTTTCATTGAGAAATTGCTTTTTTGGTATTTTCATTGACAAATTTTAAAGTAAATCACCCCTTGTTTTTTTTTTAAATACACCCTCCCTACGTTTTGGTGAGTCGACTTCATTTCAGAGACGCCCTTTGGAATAGACCAAGGTATCTATGATATCTCATAGGGTTTAGAAACTCGTAAATATGGTTACTAAGAATGAGGATATTTCACAAAAAGGCATCTTTTTCCCCCAGTCTAGACCCTCTTTAAGGAAATACTTGGCTTCAACAAGAGAAAAGAACCAACAAACCAAAATTGCTCTTGTTGTATGCATTTATGGCACTGGAGATGTGACAAATAGATTTCATTTATAACGTAGACAATATGGCTCTGTTACATAATTGCTCCGCTTAAGAAAAACTTCTGATTCGTAATTTTTAAGCCATTAAACTATTCCTGCTTCTCCTGCACTTTTCCAGTCATTGCAATGACTTCGTATTTTTATCTCTTTGAATTGACTAAAATGGTGACATTAAATGCTTCCTTTTGTTCGGCATTATGATCGATTTTGGGGTTTTCGGTTCGTCACGGACCCATACCCTGGATTCTATCTAACCCATGCTGATTTCATACCACCCGTGGGTGTGAATGCCTATTGTCCGTAAATTGCACCTTCATTAAGGGGTATGTCACTTAATAATAAAATTATAAAGGCAATTTTCTGCCTGAAACTTTAATGGGCAAATTTTTTTTTCTTGGACGGTGCATATGACTGTTTAATATCTATTAATTTTTCGCAATTTGAAACGCATTTTTATGAGGGAAGTAATAAATATTAAGGAACTTTGCCCGACGGATATCAACATGCACGTTAAATATCATGTTTCATTTGGGGTTAACAATAGCCGAATACCGAAGCAAGCATAATGTTGGTTGCTGTAAAAACGGTTCTGTTAATTAGTAGTTTGTTTATGCAGGGAAAACAATATAGAAGAAATAAGACATTTGAGAAGTTTCCTAAATAGTGTGTATTTCAACTTAGATGTAATAAACGCCACCTTAAATTTGCTTGTTGATTATTGGGTTTCTAACTCCCCATGTTTTGACTCCGAAAGGACTAAAAAAAAGAAAATACAGGCAAAATTGTTTTATTTTAACACAAATAATTTACTTCTTCTTAAAAAAATCTAGATAGATAATATTCTAACTTCTGAGTCTGGAAATGCAAACAGCGAATTTTGTATTATTTTTCTTTGTCATCATTACTTAAGGTTAAATTTAAAATAACTTCAGAAAAATAAGACAATATTTCGTATAGATACAATATATCTTAAAAATAAGATACAATATATAAGAAAAATAAGATACAAGATTTATTGACTGCAGAACCAAGTTGGGTTCAAATTTGACGAAAATACTGATGACCATGGAGAAGTTTGTTGCTTTCAATGACATTTTGTCCGTGACAGTTGGCTTTTTAATGAAAATGTTTTCTATTAAGAATAATTATAGTATTACCATTTTTAGTAAAAGAACAGTCATGTCTGCCCACAGGTCCGAACCTTAGGGGGAGGCGGGTATAAGAAGCTTTTTCCAAGGTAAGAGGGTCAAAACACGATAGACCACATTTTAGCCTACTTATGTTTAGATTCTTCTAGCGCGTGTCATTTGGAAAGTTTTTTGGGTGATGTTGATTTTTTAGGGAAAATGCTGTAGGCTATTGTGTTTTAGATTTCAGTATTGGAAAGGATTACCCAATAGTTCGTAGCTTGTGCCTGTGTTGGCTATGAAACTGGAAATCGGATTAACTATAAATGGACCAAATTAGGTTTCATAGAATGGGGGATCTTTTGAGGATCTAGATATCTCCTAATTTATTTTAGAAAACTGTTTTACTTTTTTTGACGGTTTACCTTTCATTTCTTTTTGCTTTGATTTTTTTTTTGTATGTGTCTGTATGTCTGACCACTTCAAAAAAAAAAAAAATGAATCTTTTTCTCAGGTCTTAT
This sequence comes from Artemia franciscana, assembly GCF_032884065.1. NCBI lineage: Eukaryota > Metazoa > Arthropoda > Branchiopoda > Anostraca > Artemiidae > Artemia > Artemia franciscana. Next base: position 49,168,952 of record NC_088875.1, read on the forward strand.
TTTTTACTGAAGGCTTTTACTTATATGTTTAATTCCTTTTAAAAGGAATTAAATAAAAAAAACAAGGTTTTTTAACTGAAAGTAAGGAGCGACATTAAAACTTAAAACATACAGAAATTACTTCGTATATGAAAGAGGCTACTTCCTCATCAACGCCCCGCTCTTTAAATTCTTCTTTTTAAAACAGTAAAAACTTTAGCGTAAAGAGCGGGGCGTTGATGAGGAAGCAGCCTCTTTCATATACGAAGTAATTTCTGTGCGTTTTAAGTTTTAATGTCGCTCCTTACTTTCAGTTAAAAAACTTGTTTTTTATTTAATTTCTGAACGTTTTTGAATCAATGCATGTTTTGATTTTGGCTTCAAAACGAAATTTGCATTTTTTTTTTTTTTTTGGCTAAATGGCTTTCTCATAATTTTGATCGAATGATTTTGAGAAAAAAAAAGCGGGGGACGAAGCCTAGTTGCCCTCCGATTTTTTGGTTAATTAAAAAGGCAACTAGAACTTTTAATTTTTTACGAATCTTTTTATTGGTAAAAGATTTACGTAACTTATAAATTAGCTTACGTAAAGAACTTTTGTATTCTCATGTTTTTATTACATATATGAGGGGATTCGCCCCATCGTCAGTACCTCGCTCTTTACACTAAAGCTTAAATTTTATCCCAATTCATTAAGAATGACCCCTGAATCACAAAAACCGTCGAATAAATAGTTGAAATTACTAAAAATACTTTAGCGTAAAGAGCGAGGTATTAGAAGGAGGTGAGCCCCTCATATGGGTAATAATTTCTGTTTGTTTTAAGTTTTATTGCTGTTCCTTACTTCCAGCTGAAAAAGCTTTTTCACATTTATTTTTTAATTGTTTTTTTTTTTAAATAATGCTAGTAAATCCTGCTCTCCCTTCATGGAAATTTTCTTCTCCCATGACAAATTCTCGATGGAAAGTTCCCCCAGCGTATCCCCCTCTTCTCAACCCCTCCCTCAACCAAAAAAATCCTCCTGAAAACGCCTGTATACTTCCCAATAACCATTACTATATGTAAGCACAGGTCAAAGTTTGTAACTTGTTGCCCCTCCCACGGGGACTGTGGGGGAGTAAGTCGTCCCCAAAGACATAGTTATAAAGTTTTTCGACTACGCTGAATAAAATGGCTATCTCAGAATTTTGATCCGTTGACTTTGGGAAAATAATTAGCGTGGGAGGGGGCCTAGGTGCCCTCCAATATTTTTGGTCACTTAAAAAGGGCACTAGAACTTTTCATTTCCGTTAGAATGAGCCCTCTTGCAACATTCTAGGACAACTGGGTCGATACGATCACCCCTGAAAAAAAAAAAAAAAAAAAAAAAAAAAAAAAAAAAAAAAAAAACACGCATCCGTGATCTGCCTTCTGGCAAAAAATGCAAAATTCCACATTTTTGTAGATAGGAGCTCAAAACTTCTACAGTAGGGTTCTCTGATACGCTGAATCTGATGGTGTGATTTTCGTTAAGATTCTTTGACTTTTAGGGGGTGTTTCCCCCTATTTTCTAAAATAACGCAAATTTTCTTAGGCTCGTAACTTTTGATGGGTAAGACTAAACTTGATGAAACTTATATATTTAAAACCAGCATTAAAATGCGATTCTTTTGATGTAGCTATTGGTATCACAATTCCATTTTTTAGAGTTTTGGTTACTATTAAGCCGGGTCGCTCCTTACTACAGTTCGTTACCACGAACTGTTTGACTAGATACCTTTTCAGAATACTTGACCTGTCGGAGAACGTATGCGTCTTTTAGATCCATTTGACTCAGTGGAACCATGTTTATGTTCTATTAAATTAAATTTGGCCTTCGACGCTTATTACCATTGCTAATACTAAACTACTGCTACTAATAACTTACTGCAACATCAAGCCGCCTGAGGCCAACGTATCTGTATACACTTCTCCTCCGCCCACTGCTAATTATGTATGGAAATTAGGATATACCCGCCATTTGATGTTTTAAGCCGGGACAACTCACTCTACACTGGTGTTCAACAGCCCCCATTGTATCACCTTTATGAGAATATTAGAATCATCATAACTGGTAATGTAGAATTACAATAGCTGATTCAGCTGAGCTTATATGAGTGCCTCACGCGGCTTATACCAATATGGAAAAAGAAAAGGTGTAAGTTCTATTCCAGAAATTGCGAATATTACAATGTCACTTGTTGTGCTTTATAAGATGACAATATAACAATTTTTAATTTTTACCCACACGTATGAAAAAGATGTATAATGTAGTAAAACATTAAGAAGGAAGAAAAAAAAAAAGAATCACACAAAAAAACGCTAATAAAATAACCGGATCAGATCATTATAAGATCATGAGTGCAAATACGCCGTTTGTGACAGCCTGTAGTCGCTGTAGTGTTGATCAATCAACCTTTCATTAATATTCGTCAGGTGAAGCTTTTTAAACTATTGCTGCAGCCTAGTATTATTGCCTTGTTTCCCCATGAGACGCTAAATGGCAATTATATTTCTTGTCTATTTGTTTACGGGTTATCCTTCTATGTGCTACAAATCCCACAGTAAACAAAATAGGGTATAGTATTCATTCATCTACCAACCCACCAATGGGAATCCTTTCATTCCCTTTTCTCGGTTCCTTGTAAGTACAATTACCACTTGATTTATTTTCTCTGCGAAGAATCAGATTCGGTTCTCAGAATTTGCCCTAGTCTAAGACCTCGCAATTTATATACAATTACTTGCAATACTAATGTAAGCTGTGCATAGCTTGCTATCTTTGTAGTGATTATTGAAATCTGATGATGTGACTAATCAAAACAAGAAACCAGGTATATGCACAAGGGGCCTTCGGGTTCCCTCAAAATCCAGTATTCCTTCATATATTTAGTACAGTTCGTCCACTTTTGATTATATACAATCTCAACCCTCCCCCCCCACCGCCCGAATAACTTACTAATTATGTATCTGAATGAAGATATTGCAGCCACGAATATTAATTATAGTGATTATTGAAATCTGGCGACATGAGTAATAAAAACAAATAAAGCAAGTGCATCTTGATGTGTTTACAGGGGGGGGGGGTATTTGGGCCCCATCCCCTATATTTTCAGTTTTCCCTCGTGTTTGTATAATTGGGCTGGTCTTGATTATTGGTAAACCTCCCCCCCCCAAACAAAAGAAGAAGAAAACCCTGATTATGAACCTGAATGAAGATAATGCAGCTATAAATACCTGTCTAAACCAGGACCTTCTGTCAGGCAGCACCAAAAATTCATACCCGGTAAATATCAAGAGCATGGTACACAATATGTGGCGGTTGCACTCAACTTAGTTTTTTTTTTTTTTTAACATATATATGCTTCTTCATCCGTGTCCATTGTGAATTGATTAAGATACTGCGCAAATCCTTAATAGACATATTTTGAAATCGAAGCAAAGGCAAAAGATGATATTTATACAAGTCCGTCACAGATTCATCTCAAAACCAATTTCACGTAATAATCTTCTCGTTAACATACATTTTAACTATTCACATTAAATTTTATCGTTTTGAAGGTTGTGTAATTTTTAATAACTTGTTAAGTTGTAATTTGTTAAGTTGCGTAATTGGTGATATTTCTTGTTTTCATTTAACAGCGTCAAATTTTGCGAGAATTCTAACTGAGTAAACTGGTCTTTTTTCAAAACATTTGGAAATAACCCACCGGTCACGTAGACTTCTGCAGAAAGTATGAGCGTAGTTGTGTAGGAAATACATTGCTGTGTATAGAGTAGTCATCAAACAAGCGTACATCTCATTCATTTGCTGTTCATGTACTGTATAGTTCTGCTTCACCCTATGTTATATAGGTTTATACAGTGTTTGCGGTCTACGCACCCACAAGGGTCAGCTCTGAACAAGCAATAGATACGTTTTACGCCGAACTCAACGAAGCTGTAAAAAAGACCCCCAAACGTGACCTCCTCATTATCGGTGGCGACCTCAACGCACACGTCGGCAGCAGACAGGCAAACGGCGACAGGAGCCTTGGAATTCACGGGTACGGCGAAAGATGCGAACGAGGAACCAGATTGGTCCAATTCGCCCAAGCGAACAACCTCGTAATAGCAAACACCCTTTTCAGACACAAGCCCTCACACGTCATAACCTGGAGATCCAGAGATGGAAGGACATCTTCCCAGCTGGACTACCTACTCGTGTCGTCACGTTGGAGAAGCTCGATCCAGAACTGCAGAGCCTACAGAGGACCTGACACAGGTTCCAAGGGCGGGTCGGATCATACCTTGGTCAAAATGTCTGTGAAGATCAGGCTAGTGGCTCGTAAACGGAAGGAACCCCCAAAAAGATTTGACGTTGCCCGTCTTAAGGACCCGACAGTAGTAGAACAATTCCGTGTTCAACTTTCAAATCGTTTCTTGAAAGTTATATCATCATTATATAGATGAGCCTGAATGCTTTCATGTTCTTGGAAGGGTGTAGATTCTAGAGCATTCCAAGTAATAGTCTCAGAGACTATTCTCTCCTCCATGGAAATGCTTGGTTTTAAAGACCACTTTGTATTTTTCAGACATGTTGGAATCAGGTATATTTTAATTAAATATAATATAGAGGTGGTTAAGTTAGGTATTTAATATAACGCGTTCTGGGCGGCCTGCTTTTCATAATCATCTGTTATAGTTTCCATAGTTTTGTTGCTAAAGTATTATATTTTTATCATATTTTGATATATTTCATTGGTTTCTATAACCAATAGGCTTCTTTGGTTTGGTCGCTATAACATGTTAGAATCCTAGGTTTAAACTGGTTGATCTACTAGTTAAATAGTTTTGGGCTATCTACCCTCACCCGCATTTCAAACTGCCTAAAAAGTCAAGTATTTGGCTGTCTAGGGTAGGCGAATCTACTGCTTAAAAGACATATACTAGGCCTAACCTTATAATTTTACCAGACGCTTGATAGTGTTGGCGATTTCTTTTTGGTACTATTGCGAGTTTCCACTCTTATTAGTTGTCGATGCTCTTTGATGGGGTTAGTAAGTCAGTCAGTCACAAAACATGGAAATAAAGTTCTACCATCAAAATCCCTAAGCTTTATCAAGTTTAATTTCAAAAACTTAAATTAAAACATTGTGTAGCTTAACTAAAAATGTTCTTTGTTCGGCTCTTAAATGTCGCATTAAACACAACATCACCGGACATCTAGCATTTACACGAGGGGATACTAAATTTTCCCCTTGACTTCTACTTCTTGGAAACTCATTTCTAAGATCTGAAATTCTTTGTCTTGATGCATGTTTGTTTATTTATATTTTCACGCGGATGATTGAATAGATGGAGCGCAAAACCTTCATCTGGGCCTTTATGATAAGGTTCACCGTGGGGGAGGGGTACTCTTTGCCTGCTTCTCCCTTCCAAAAATGTCTGGAAAATGACCTAAGACATTTTCCCTACACTGCCATTCCTGCTTCCGATGCCTCTTTTGGATGCCAAAAGAGGTACGATATTCATGATTTTTTTTTTTTTTTTTTTTTTTTTTTTTTTTTTTTTTTTTTTTTTTTTTTTTTTTTTTTTTTTTTTTTTTTTTTTTTTTTTTTTTTTTTTTTTATTAGCTTCTACCTAAAATTATGGATTAATGCTAATAGAAGACAAAATAATTTTGGCTATCAAATACTACTTTTTGAAAGCCAATTTTACCAAAAACATGCTAAAATGTCATTTAATAAAAGGTTAATGATAGTCCCTGTGAACTACTCGATAGTTGTCAAACAGTTCGTGGTAACGAACTGTAGTAAGGAGCGACCCGGCTCAATAGTAAACGAAACTCTAAAAAACGGAATTTCAATGCTAAAAGATATATCAAAAGAATCAGATTTTTATGCTGATTTTAAATACATAAGTTTCATAAAATTTAGTCTTTCTCATCAGAAGTTACGAGCCTGAGAAAATTTGCCTTATTTTATAAAATAGGGGGTAACACCCCCTAAAAGTCATAGGATCTTAACGAAAATCGCACCATCGGATTCAGCGTATCAGAGAACCCTATAGAAAAAATTTCAAGGTCCAATCTACAAAAATGTGGAATTTCGTATTTTTTGCCAGAAGACAAATCACGGGTGCGTGTTTATTTGTTTTTTTTTTGTTTTTTTTCCCCAGGGGTCATCGTATCGACCAAGTGGTCCTAGAATGTCGCAAGAGGGCTCATTCTAACGGAAATGAAAAGTTCTAGTGCCCTTTTTAAGTGACCAAAAAAATTGGAGGGCACCTAGGCCCCCTCCCACGCTCATTTTTTTACGAAAGTCAACGGATCAAAATTTTGAGATAGCCATTTTGTTCCGCATAGTCTAAAACCATAATAACTATGTCTTTGGGGATGACATACCCCCCACAGTCCCTGGGAGAGGGGCTGCAAGTTACAAACTTTGGCCAATGTTTACATACAGTAATGGTTACTGGGAAGTGTACCGACGTTATCAGGGGGATTTTTTTGGTTTGGGTGTGGGGTTCAGGGGAGGGGGCTATATGGGAGGATCTTTTCTTGGAGGAATATTTCATGGGGGAAGAGAAATTCAATCAAAAGGGCGCAGGACTTTCTAGCATTACTATAAAAAAACAAACAATGAAAATATAAACATGAAGAAGTTTTTTCAATTGAAAGTAACGAGAAGCATCAAAACTTAAAACGAACAGAGATTATTACGCATATGAGGGGTTCTAAAAATACTTTAGCATAAAGAGCGAGGTATTTAGGAGGAGATAAATACTTCACTCTTTATGCTAAAAATTTTTTAAGTAATTTCAACTATTTATTCTACGGCCTTTCTGATTCAGGGGTCATTCTTAAAGAATTGGGACAAAACAAGATTTAGTGTGAAGAGCGAGGTATTAACGAGGGGACCAACCCCCTCATATATATAATCAAAAATATAAGAATATAAAAGTTTGTTACGTAAGTTAATTCTTAAGTTGCGTATTTTTTTTACTAATAAAAACGTTCGTTAAAAATTAAAAGATCTAGTTGCCTTTTTAAGTAACCGAAAAATTGGAGGACAACTAGGCCTCCTTCCCCACCCCTTATTTCTCAAAATCGTCTGATCAAAACTAAGAGAAAGCCATTTAGCCAAAAAAAGAATTAATATGCAAATTTCATTTTAATAATTTATGTACGAAGAGCCAAAATCAGACATGCCATAATTCAAAAACTTTCAGAAATTAAATAAAAAAAAACAAGTTTTTTGAAATGAAAGTAAGGAGCGACATTAAAATTTAAAACGAACAGAAATTACTCCTTATATGAAAGGGATTTTTCCTCCTCGACGCCCCGCTCCTTGCGCTAAAGTTTGATTCTTTCTCGCAACTCTACTTTTTAAAACAATGACAAACTTTAGCGCAAGGAGCGGGGCATCGAGGAGGAAAAACCCCTTTCATATAAGGAGTAATTTCTGTTCGTTTTAAGTTTTAATGTCGCTCCTTACTTTCATTTCAAAAAACTTGTTTTTTTTTATTTAATCACGTTAAGAACGAAACTAGCTGTGTATATTCTTGAGGGACATTCCTCTCTTGTTTATGGGATTTAATCCGTTTCAACGTTTCTTCAGAAACGAAGAATATTGAATTTATGTGTAATGTTCATGCTATGTTTTTCGATCCATGGCCCATATGAATGTTGGGTTTTACATTTACTATAATATGTCGACGAGCCCTACAAACATCTAGGGAAAATAGTTTGTAACAGAATTTGATATATATATATATATATATATATATATATATATATATATATATATATATATATATATATATATATATATATATATATATATATATATATATATATATATATATATATATATATAATGTTACCGGGAATTTCTGAAATCTGGCTAATGTCGATATTCACCCGTGAATGTCCGAGTTTCCTTTTTCTATGCTTGGATTTAATTAGCTTAGCGAGTCAGCTTTTTCAGTCTTACGTAAGCTATGATGGTAAAAGTATGCTAGTATGCTAGCATAAAGGTATGCTAGTTTTGGTTAATTTTGGTCATAAATATCGGAAATGAGTTAGAAAACCCAAACTAACCTGTATATATATATATATATATATATATATATATATATATATATATATATATATATATATATATATATATATATATATATATATATATATATATATATATATATATATATATATATATATATATATATATATATATATATATATATATATATATATATATATATATATATATATATATATATATATATATATATATATATATATATATATATATATATATATATATATATATATATATATATATATATATATATATATATATATATATATATATATATATATATATATATATATATATATATATATATACTTATAGCAACTAATTTTATGAATCTTTTCCAGGGATTTAACCAACAATGAGCTGACCCGTATAGAGCGGGGGAATTTAGCTCACTTGTCTAGGTTAGAAAGTCTACACCTGAATGGCAACAAAATTAATTTTATTCGTGAGGGAGCTTTTGCCAACCTTGGAGCCTTGAAAATTCTGTGAGTTCATTTTTCTTATTTAACTGAGATTTTTTTTTAATATATAGTTCGGAGATACCGTAGGCTCGCTATAATTTTATTTATTTATTTTTTTTTAAATATTGATCTTTCTGTATAACAACTGTAACCAAATACTTTATGTCGGGGATCCTAATAACCCATCGCCGCCATAACATGCAGGCCATTGCAAAGCCAAACACCAACTACAAAGGAACTATCAGATTTGGCACCAATGATAATCGCTTGCACCAACTCATGATGCCCCTTCTCTTTCTGTACCACTACTTTTCTTGGTGGCAAAACGGTAACTAAATAAAATTAGTTTATTTTGAAACTACTATAAATAAATATCACAACAACGCCAAGGGAAGGCAACAAAGTGCCTGATGAAAGGTAGCCCTTTCACTCTCAATGATTTATTCATTTATTTAAAAAAAAATATCCTGTTTGTCAACATAAATAAAAAATCTTGACTAATAAGGTATATTTTCTTCATTAAAAACTACTTTTTTAGTTTATTTTAAAACTGACCAATGTGCTCAGCTCCCTGAATGCTAGCTGGAATAATTTTAAATAAGACAATTCAAAATTAAAACAGGCAAAATTCTTTGCTCAGAGCTCGCTCTGAATAAATAGAGGAGGAAACACCTTGATAAGAGGGTTTGAAAAATGATTTGTTCTTCGCTGCACATCGATATTAGACTGTCTATTGAATCTTTTAAGCCAGGTTTGACAGAGGCATAAAACCTCGTAATTAAGCGGCATAAATCACTAGTGGCACATTATTTTTACTAGCTTGATAATTATCTGCTATGATATGCACAAGAGCTGGTGGCCTCCCTGCAGAAAACGACTAAGGTTGCTGCCGTGTTGGGGAGTCTTTCCGCTCAAACCTCAACTGCTCTCCGCTAGCGTATTCTCACATCTGTTTCGCACAGTTTCGAATTTTTTATTAACTGTTCATGATATTGCTGTAGTTATTTACTTAATATCATTTTCCACATTATACTCTTTTTATTGTGGTCTGATATTATGTAAATATTAAAGTACAGAATATGTAAATAAGAAGATATAGAATACTTGAATGCTTAACTATAAATATCTAGATATGTAGGTTGAAGAGTTGGTGACTCTGCCTGCAGAGTATAGTTTCTGTCTTAAGGAATCATTTTTCGCTCTTAAGGATTATGTCCAACTTTTATGAATGTCAATATCAAGTCATTTACTTTTACTTAACATGTAGAATAGCTCTTTGTCCTATCTTTTGTTTGGGATAGCTTCCTAGTCAGCTCAATTAAGACTGATGTAAACCAATAACTGATATATCGAGTCTGACTCCACTGTAAAATTGTAAGGTTTTCACCATTTTTCTATTATCTCGTCAATTGTTCACGTATTTGCCTTTTTTTTTAAGGAGTTCTACTCTTTCTTTATGCCCCTGTAGTTTCATATTTAGAAACAAATATATCTTTCTCGGTCTCGACTGTTTTTACTTATGCTTTGACTGAAAATTTTATTTTCTATTTTTTTTTGCCCGTTTTACCATTGTTATTTTACTTCTATTACTTTTTTCTTATTTATAGAGAGCTTGGAAGAAATCAGATCTCTTGGATAATTGAAGACACAAATAGTATATTCTTTGGTTTAAACTATTTGACAAAACTGGGCTTAGCCGATAATCAAATTAAGTCGATTGCTCGTCGAGCTTTCGCTGGTTTGGATTCACTTCAAGTCCTTGATTTATCTGCTAATCCCATCACAACTCTGGAGGATAACCCCTTTGCTGAAATAAGGGTAAGCTTGTATAAAGGCCTACATATATTTATATTATAAAAATGAAGAGAACAATTTAGGTGTATGAAGTCAAGCATTCTCAAAATATCGGCTTGTCGGCTCTTTACTTAATGTAGAATAAATAAAACTTCAAAAACCCCGCAAAATGCATTAAAAGGCATTTGGAAATCATATATAGTAACAAGCAAAGTTATCTTGGATATTTTGACTAGTTTTCATCTTAGCTGCTTTTAGCGTCCCAAATAACGTTGATTCCTGTGTATGACTTTGTTTGAAACAATCTGGTTCTCGTACTGGAAACCAACAATTTTCTTCACATTACATTGTAAAGTTCGCCAAAGACGAAGACTTTCAACGACGTTCTGACTTGAAAGCTTGAAAATTACACTTGTCGTGGCAACCGTTTTCTTTCTAACGTCGCGGTTACGAAGTAGACCTAATTTTTCTATTAGTAAACTGTAATCCTGTATTGCAACTTTAAACATAGTAGTATTCCACCAGCTATCATTATGAAGTATCTGCCAAAAATAATTTAATTATACAATTAGTAGCAATTTTGATGTGACTACGTTCGCCAGTGAACATTATGTTATATCCTAGTTGTTGTATTTGCATTAAATATATACGCACTCATCCTATAAATAGCCATAATGTATGTGAGGCAACTTGATTCATGAGGCAAGTGTGGTAATTTCTTGTGGTTAGTTAGCATATAAAAAGTGATCAAAATAGAGTTGGGCTGTATCTTTATGGTATGTTGAATAGGTGCGAATAACTTAGCATAATATTAAATTGGGGACGAGTTCATTTGGCCATAGGTCGGAAGCCACTAAAGTTGACTCACTGTTCTTTAATTTGTTATTCATCCTTCTCTTATAGTTATTTATTATCCAGCCACAGAGAGTAAAATCTTTTTTTTGGCTACAACTTTTAATATGGATAGGATAGTGATGGTTTGACTTTTGGGCTCAAAATTCCTGAGGATCTGACTTATGCAATTCTAAGGCTTCTGTTCCCTGCTAAAGCATGCAATTTTGCGAGAAGACTAAGACAGTTTTATTTGTTTTTTTTTTTCTTCTTTTTTTTTGCATCAAAAAATATTTATATTGTTTGATTTATTTGCCACAGATCTATTTATTCATCGGGCAATAATTCTAATATGTACACAGAACGGCAGGACCACAGAAAATAGAATTTTTTTTCTCTATTTAGAATGGGAGAAATTTATAAAAATATTTAGAATTGTTTATAGGTTTTTCAAAGTAATTTTTATTCTGTCGTCGCCACTCCATTTTTGCTAAACATCGATGCTAGATTTTGTGATTCTGATATGTTTGTACTGTAGAAAACCGATGGCTGTAAGCTGTAGAAAACTGTGAAGTCTGTTTTCTCCACGTAAATAGTAGGTCGTATCTAACAAAGCGAAACTGATAGAAACATTCAGACAGTTCCATTGGACAGTAGGAGTCGACAGTAGGAGAGTGTCCACCCTTAAATTAAAGTCAGATTTTTGCCTTGGTTCTGACAGACGAGAGCTGATTTACCAAAGATTCGGGTGGAACGTTAAAACGAAATCCAAACTCTAAAAAAAAAAAAAAAAAAAAAAAAAAAAAAAAAAAAAAAAAAAAAAAAAAAAAAAAAAAAAAAACTCCCAAGTACTTAATCCGTCTAATAGTACACTTCATTTACATGATTTAAAAGTAGGAAAAATGATTTTAATTAAGTATTTCAATACAAACGTTTATTGTCATAAAATAATGTTTTTGTTAGCCATGATTGAACACAAGATCAAGCTAGCAGGAGAAAAAGGGTTGCAGACTAGTTAAGATGGGGGAGGGAGAGACTGAGGGGAAACTTTATGTGAATGTACAGTTCAAAATCATCTTTAATGTTGTATTGTGTAAGTGAAATAACAAATATAGTAATTACTCCTGAAATTCATCGTCGTAAAATACAGAGATAGCTTTATTTATTTTTATAAATATTAATTATTGATATGAAAGAAAATTGTGTAGTTTGTCTTTTTTGTTTGTTTGAATTAAAGTTTGTGTTCCCTATACATGTTTTGTAATGTTATTTTCTGCTCTCCTTAAGACGAATATCTGGCAATCATTTTATAGCTGAGATCTTACGTTTTTAATCCATCGATTTAAATTTTTGGAATTTCATGTACTTGGTCACTTTTGATTAAAAATAATTTGAAAATAAGGCGAAAATAAGTTTAAATCCTTCTCTAAGAAAAAGGATCAGCGCTATCATTATTTTTACTCTGTAAATTGAAAGATCTGAGACTAATAAATCCTATTATATACAAGTAACTTGTCCTGTTGGTGCAGAGTACAGTTGCAGGCTCGTCGGGAAATCCCTTGTTTCGGAGGGAGCATATAGCTTAAAATGCGCTCATATTAAAATCCCCTATTTATTTATAGATTATAATTTTTTTCTTTCTTACTATGACACCTAGGGAAAAAAATTTAAAGATCAGATAAATTTATTATAAAAAATAATATTTGTTGCATCTTTCAATGACCACTCAACTTATTGGGTTGTTTATCATGGTTGTTCCCATCCTTACATCCTATTATATATTCATAACTTAATTTATAAACACGCTCACACCCGCACAAAAAATTCTAGTCTCAATGATCAACTTATCAGAAGAAAACGGTTAAACTTTTGAACTGGCTAATATTTTCTGCCAGACTAATACCCTCTGGTTGAGAATTCCACATTTGTGATCCAGCAAAACGTGGAAATAAAGATGCTTGTTGAGTATTCCGAGCCTCAGACACTTAATTCCCATGAATTCTTAGTTTCATTATAATGATAAAATTAGTTTGACCTAATCAAAAGTTAACCTAAAAAGTTAATTATCGGTTGCTTATACTCTGTTGTGAAATCATTTGATCGATGAGAATAAAGATGCTTACTGATTTACATTTCTGGTTTTTGTTTTGTTTGATGTCCTCTCTCCTGGAATACTGTTAATATGAAAGAGTCTTTGAATGTTCTTGTAAGATTTTTTTTTACTTCTCTGGCAGGCCCTAAAAAATATATTGGTAGTTGCTACTCTATTGTGAAATGATATTATGAATGAGAAAATTTCTGTTTGATTTGCATATGAAAAAGAAATGGCTTGTTCTAACTATCTATTTGAGGGTTTCCGGAATGCCCCAAGGTTCAAATACGGCAGCAATCAAAATTCATATCTCCTCACTAACCAGACAAGCAGTGTTTTTGGCTGACAGATCCTCAGAATGAATATTATATAAAAAAATAATTAACTTCTAGATAATTTGTTTTATTTTTATCTACATCGTTTAGCTTTTGCGTAAAAAATTTACCCTTGAACGGCACTCGAGTGGCAACCAGAGGGAACCCGAAGAAGAGGAAGGCCAAAAAATACACTTCGTCGTACATAACAGCGAGACCTGAAGTTTATCAATTCGACAATCCAACTCCAATGGGAAGACGTGTGTGCAGCAGCACATATGAGGGATGATTGGCGGCTCTTTCTGGAAGTCCTGGATGCCTCTGGCAATATAGGAAGAACTAAGGTCTAAGGAATGGACTAGGCCTCATGAGCACTAGTAGGAATACTTTGGAGAGACAAAAATAACACAATATTATCCTTAAATATAAAAAAACAAAAATTCCATTGCTCCTATCTCCTCTGGGAAAGAACATAATCAAATGACCAACTATGGTCATGGGTCAATATATTTTATATGTTGAAGTGCATGTCGAAATTACTTCCACTTATTCATTCAACTTTAAAATAAGTTTTAAGCTGTATTATTTGATTTGTTGTAAAAAGAGTTAGACTTTTGTTAACTGACGATACATATGATCTGAACTGGTTTTTCTCGAATAAGGTTATTGCAGTCCTTTAGAATTTTTTGGCAAAAAAAAAAAAAGAGAAGAAAGAACCAATCTAAACAATGGCCGTCTCTTTTCATTGGAGAGACGGCGGATTTATTGGGTTATATATCAATATATTTCATATGTTAAAAAGTATAGCAACTTTTCTTTCAAAAATTCCTTTAAAATTAAAATAAGTTTATCGGCAACCTCATTATTTTTTTTTTTGCTTAGAAGCGGAATAAACGACCTTTCTAACTAACTGTCCCGTCTCTTTTTTTGTTCTGTCTAGATTTTTTTTCTAATTCTAATGGGGGGGGGGAGAGGATTTGTCGCTTTTCTCGATTTTTTCGCTGAAAATACCAGAAAAAGTATTTTCCAATATAGATAACAAAAAAGAATTTTTTTTTAGAAAAAAAGCTTTTTCGATAACTCTAAATTCTGGGATGGATTTAGTATTGCTAAAAAAGTTTATTTGCCAGTCATACCAATTTATTAGTAAATTATGTTAAATGAATCTTGGTAAAAAAAAAATAAAATAAAAAATTGTTGACCGTTGTAAAATTTTTCGATTTTTCAAAATTATATTTATTGGGTTTTCTCGTGTCTTTTATGCCAGTTTAACAATTAACTGACTGCCATTCAATCTAAGAAATGATAGACTGAGGAAAATAATACATACTTAGAACTTCCCTTTAATTATTAGCAAAATCGGTCGAAAACTTCCGGAAGCACTGTTTTCTATCCTTTAATTTTAAAGTATTTTTATATCTAACAATTTCATCAAATTCTTTTTGATCCTAAGCTTTACAATACTATTCGCACAAATTGAGGGAAGGGGACGTGTCTCAGGGACAGAGGCATCCTGATGTGATGCTTTTAGGTGCTGCTTCCCTATTGAAAAGTTCGGAAATGTCCTAAAGTACCTAAAATGTCCTTTTTTTTATGCTGAACCGGTTTAAATTCAAATGGCTTCTACCTCCTTCTGGACAAATTAATAGTTTATGGCCATGCACTATACTGTTCCCTGAGCAAAGAATTCGAGGAATGCATCTTATGACAGTTTCCTACTGGAAAAGTATCTTTTTCAGCCATTAAAATTACCAAATAATACAGATTCCTATGCTATTTTGACGTTTCGGCTGGAGGGGGATTCCACTCCCACCCCTCCTAATGACTGACTTGAATACAGGATTTGAAATTTTATAGAGAAAAAGCTAACAATTCATTCGTTTTCAGTATTAAAGGTTTTTTCAATTTTTTAGGGTTTGTCTGAGATTCATGTCAATACTTCCAGTCTTTTATGTGACTGCCAACTTCGATGGTTAACTGAGTGGTTACGTGTTATTGATTTCGGCTCAGAAATGATTATGAAGTGTGCTCACCCAGAAACATTACAAGGATTACCCTTGGCGGCGGTGCCTCTACAGTCACTAGTTTGTGGTATGTATGTTTATTCTTCCTTTATATGCAAATTGTTGCTGAAGGTTAGACAATTCATATTATTGTTTCTTCTTTTAACTCGGATACGAGGTAATACTGAGGTTCCTCGATTAGCTTCAAGTAGGTCTTCTTTTCCACTTATTTACAGAGCTTCAAAACTTTGGAATAAACTGAGTATAGATATCAAGGAAATAGGTAGCCTTGACCAGTTTAAGTCTGATTTACGTGTGGAGTTGCTCGGTAGGTATGCTTTTGAAACAGATTAACTAAAATAAATTTTACATAGCTTATTCATTTGTAATATTTATGTATTTTTTTGTTGTTGTCTTGGGGTCACGCAAGGAAGTGTATTGTTTTTTTTTTTTTTTTTTTTTTGTTGATTTCGGTATATGGTCTCATTCTCCATATTTTCTTATTCTCCATATTGTCTCTTTATTTTCTTTGAATTTAGCACAGCCTCGCAAGCTTCGCTTATGTTGTGCTATTGATTAATAAATGTTTATTTCTAATAAAATTGTCTACTACTAACTCACTCCTTGGGTTAAGATTTGTATTCTCCTTTAGATAATAAAAAAAAAGAACTGTTACGTAAGAAGAAAATGATACAAAACAGCTTTTTTTGACCAAGGAAGCTCTCCATAAATTTTCCTTCCTGGAAATTACCTAGTTTTGTCTGATATTCATTTTACTATTATGTTTTTGATTTTCTTAATGTTAATTATCGACAGAAGCTTTTAATTGGGTTTTAATTAAAACTAATTTTTGCAGTCCTTTTCAGTGGAGATATTTCTAATATCTATTTTTTAATATGAAACAGTTTTTGAATATTCCATATTTTTTTCTTTAGCGGTTTCATGTCTATTTGACGGTGCATAGTATGCCTTGGACGGTACTTAAGTGTTACAGCCACCACACTCAAGAAGTGAAGTTAGTTTAATCCTAATGAAATATCCTAATATGATGAAATATAAATATAATCCTAAAAAAGAATGAAATATAATCCTAAATATAATGAAAATATAATACTTTAGTAACAAAACTATTGAAACACAACCGAGAACAACAGAGAAATATGGAAATCATGCCACCCAGAACGCATTATATTAAATGGTATTTAAATGGTTTCTAACCTAACCAAAATACCAACTATATATATACAATCTATATATATAAAAATAAGTTGCTTGTTTGTGTGTCTGTTGACTGACAGATCTGAATACGGATTGTTTTTCCCATGGACAACCGGGACACAAATGACGACCGGGACACACGGAATATAAATGACGACCGGGACACTCAAAGAGAAATTACAGACCAGGACACAAATGACGACCGGGACACAGGGAATATAAATGACGACCGGGACACTCGGAGAGAAATTACAGACTGGGACACCGGGACACTAATGACGACCTGGACACAGGGAATATAAATGACGACCGGGACACAAGGACACTATTACAACGGGGACGCCGGGGGGCACAGGGGGGATATATAAATGACGATGGGGACACAGGGAATGTTCGATTAGCAATCACAATCAACAAAGCTCAAGGGCAATCATTAGAATAATGAGGTATAGATCTGAATACGGATTGTTTTTCCCATGGACAATTATATGTTGCATGTTCAAGAGTCGGTAAACCTGACAATCTATTTATATGCTCAGACAATGGGACAGCAAAGAATGTTGTATATTCGCAAGTTTTACGTAGTTAAAAACATATATATATATATATATATATATATATATATATATATATATATATATATATATATATATATACACCCACTAATTAGGTGTTGGGGTGCTAACCCAACAGCTAGTATTTATTTAAAATATACCTACATTGTTGTTTATCTCTCTCACGTTAAGCTTATTATCACCGAGTACGTACTGAAATACAGAAAGGAACCGGTTCTACTCAGACCAAGAACTTGAGTGTGGTGGCTATAAGACATAAGTTTTCTTTGGACCTCTCCATCTTGAAATATTCCGTCTAGGACTGTAATTTTTTCCACAAAAGGACGCTCTTAGAAAAGTCATCCTAACATCATAATGCAGCGTTCATTTACTGGTTATTTTCGGGTGGTTCTGGAGAGTCTACCCCGACGAGAGTCGAATGTGTCAGCTCAAATAAAAAACATTCCCCTGTCACGTGCCAATTAAATCAAAATTTTTTATTTTTGAGTGGTTTTGCCGAGAAAGTGATGTGATTCTGACGGCGAAGCACCTAACGTTCTCAGTGGATTCCAATCAATCAATTTGTTCAACCAATAAATTCACAACAATAACATTTTGAGATGTAGTTCAAACTCTAATAAAGAATCTCTTTTCGGCGGAAAAACATATTTTTTCAATTCTGATCCGAAACATACGCATACTGAATATTTGCTAACAATACGTTTCTTATGGAGTGACGTAAGATCCAACTGTCAAAACGAAATGCGACTTCTGAGTAGAATAGAATATTATTTTAAAAATTTCTATCACAGCATGGTTGCCGACTTTGAATTTAACGTCAAACAAGCACTGGTATAGAAATATATATATATATATATATATATATATATATATATATATATATATATATATATATATATATATATATATATATATATATATATATATATATATATATATATATATATATATATATATATATATATATATATATATATATATATATATATATATCATCGAAAGAACTTGACGTTCACGTCAAACATAATTCATTCTACAAACTACATAAAAAAGAGTGGACGATTAGTTAAAAAGTCAAAAATAAAAAGAAACAGATAACAATAAAATTAATGAAAATACTTAAAAAATATAATGAGTCAAAACTTAGTTAAAAGTAAAAATAAAAAATAAATAGATAACAATAAAATTAATGACTAATTTTCCTGGCTATTATATAACTCAACCAAACTCGGAACAAAACTCTTCCGATATCTCATGTTTAACGGGGATGGGAGTCAGTTTGGGGATATGTGACTGTCTGTTGTGGGAGTGGGACTTTTGTTAGAGTGTCTCTTTAATCTAAAACATAGATGTGGCTATCCGGAAACGATGTAAGAATTAAATATGTAGGATCCGTCTCTGTTCAATCGCTTCTTTGTGGCATGTATATCCAGGCTTTCTTCATATGCAAATGGATGTTTGAGGATAGACAATTGCTATTGTTATTACTATTATTACTTTTTTATTGTTGAAACTGGTTCCTCGAGTTGTAACTGATATTCTGAGGTTGAATTGCTCTTTAAAAGGATTTCGCCTTGCTAAACCCTATCATTACTTGATAAGTGCTTTAAAAATTAACAATAAAATAGTAAATTTGTCAGGCTCTACCAACTTAAGAGCAAAGGTTATTATCTTTTGTAATTAAAGTGTCTAATATTTGGTTGTTTTATTAGCTACGTAGCTGATATTCCTTGAGGTTACCTACGTCTTCTCTCTTTTCCCTTTATTTTTATTTCTATCGGAAACAGTACGAGCTACTACGTGCAAAGTCATCATTTATAGGTGTAAACTCCTAATATTTGGGACGGGATAGGTGAGGGAATTATGCCAGGGACATGGACTCGATGCTTTAAAAATTTGGTTTTTGCTTGTTTTATTAAACCGAGCTAGCCTACCATGTCAAAACAGAATAAGTAAATCTTTAAAACGATAGGTACATAGCCACTAGGAAGAAAAAGAGTAACAATCAAACAAGGCGTCTACAAAATTGAAAAAGTGGAAGGATTTAAACCATAAAAAGATAAAAAATCTTAACATTACAAGAGAACAAAATGAAAAAGCCAAAGCAATAACTTTTTTGCTCAGAGTAGTTATTTTTTTACATTGGCGTGATTTTTTCTTTGTAGTCACTTCAATTTAGATACTTTCCTTTTTTGAAAAAAAAAATACTGTTAGGTTTTAAATTCTTTCTTGTTTCAATACTTTGAACGCCTTGTTGCGTACATGTGAAACTTACACTACCATATAAGGCCATATCGAGGGGGGGGGAGGATGATTGACCCCCTCCCCCTGAAATGTTCTCCTGACTCGTAAGACGTAATAAAAAACGCATATAACACATTTTTGATGCGTTTTTTAATTTTGTTTTGTAGTCCCCCCCCTAACAAAATCCTGGAATACGGCCTTGTTGTCATATATATCTTAGAATATATAAGTGGGAATGTGGGTGAAAAATCGAAAAAAAGTTTAAAACATATGGCACCAGATAGCTTAACAACAAGTCGCTTTCATTTGAAATTGTATTCGTCTTTTGGAATCAACAATTTGTTAATGTTTGAGTTTAGACAGACAAAATGAGTTGTCAAATTTAACGAACTAGTTTTTCTTGTTTGTTTTCACGGTAAAACAATGGCAACACTGCCCTTTGATGTTCCTGTAAAAACTGTATATGGCTAGCTTTGAAAAAACTAGCTTTTCAGGTATGAATAGATCTGAGTCTGGGTTCGAGTAAAAAAAATGAAGTATTTTGATGTTTTCGGTACTTTGAGGGACTCAAATTGATCTGATTACTGATCTGAGCCTGTATCAAACAGTTCGTGGTAACGAACTGTAGTAAGGAGCGACCCGGCTCAATAGTAAACGAAACTCTAAAAAACGGAAGTTTGATTCTAAAATATATATCAAATGAATCAGATTTTCATGCTGATATTAAATATATAAGTTTCATCAAATTTAGTCTTTGTCATCAAAAGTTACGAACCTAAGAAAATTTGCCTTATTTTGGAAAATAGGGAGAAACATCCCCTAAAAGTCATATAATCCTAAAAGTCGAAAATCACACCATCGTATTCGGCGTATTAGAGAATCCTACAGTAAAAATTTCAAGCTCTTATCGACAAAAATGTGGAATTTCGTATTTTTTGCCAGAAGACAAATCACGGGTGCTTGTTTATTTGTTTGTTTTTGTTTTTTTTTCCCAGGGGTCATCGTATCGACCAAGTTGTCCTAGAATGTCGCAAGAGGGCTCATTCTAACGGAAATGAAAAGTTCTAGTGCCCTTTTTAAGTGACCAAAAAAATTGGAGGGCACCTAGGCCCCCTCCCACGCTCATTTTTTCTCTAAAGTCAATGGATCAAAATTTTGAGACAGCCATTTTGTTCCGCATAGTCAAAAACCATAATAACTATGTCTTTGGGAATGACTTTAGTAAAAATCTAAGCGCTTAATCAGAGTATTTTTGCTAGGTGAGGAGAGGGAGACGCAAAGGTCGAGTTTATAAGTCAACGCTAATTCGAAAAAAAAACAAACAAATAACTGCTGGATACAGGGGCTCCCAAAGAAAAGTTGTAATTTCGGATTAGGGGTGGATTGGGGGCGGGGGGGTGTCTTGGCCAGTCAATAGTGGGAATAGTGGCCATGGGCCAGTGTTTACATAGTTGTACGGACAACATAAGAAATGCATCAGATTTCAGCAATGTTTAGGTGGTACTTGACAAAAGATGACAAAAAGGTGAAGGTGGTTCTCTTTGATATTAACCTCCAGATGTCATATGTCTGGGTGGTCTCGAAGCAATGTAATACTATTGTCCCATAAGTTATTGCAGTTTTATTTGCTGTTGTTTCATAAGATTTGACGTGATTGTACGAAAAATTATGTGGTTTGTATGGGTTGTAATATACATCTGTTTATGAGCAAATTTGAATATGGGCGAATCCATTCCTTGTGGTTGATTCTCCATAAAAATTAAGTGTCAGAGGATTTTTTTTTTTGTCTAGATAAAAGTTTTATTTTTTTTTTTATTAAAACTGTTTACGATCCAAAATGGCTCTAAATTTTTTTCTGGATGTAATGCGTTGATCGGTAAAGATGTGCTATCTCCATGACGGCGCTCTGTTAAGATGAGGCAATTTGAAAATTATCTAATTGTTGGAGCTGCTGTGCATAGCCACACACATTGACTCGGATGAGGGGGGATTTGACTCAAAAAATTATTCGGGGGCTCCACCATCGTTTAGATGGTTTAGTTCTGGAGCATAAATAATGTCTGCATGGGGAGGGGGGGGGGTAAATGAATCATAATTTTAATATCTGTTATGTATACTTTAGTGTTCGTGTACTTTGACTGTTTTATGGCTGCTTTTCGGGTTTTTTCATCCCCTCCCCCTTTTCGAAATTAGCTTCTTCGTTTGACTGGACCTCTGTTTGTATTTCAATTTATTGGAATAATAGATTGATAAATTACTATGAAACACATTCAACAATTCAACGTCATTCAACATCTACATTTAATAGCCTTTATATCTTTAAAAATTAAATAAAGTAATTGAAAGTTGTTTAAGGTTTTTGAAAATACCTTGAAGATGTTTTCCTTCTTCTTGGGTTAAAATTCATTTTTAGATAATGAAGTACAATTTGGAGCGACGTCTATATTTATTTTGCTCTTATTATTGTTGCTTTTTATTTTCATTTCAATGTTTACAGATTGGGTCTTACTTTTTTAAATACCACTGATTGCTAGCCTAGAACGTTGGTTCATTAGATTTCTAGATTGGGACCAATTTCTTGAAGCACTAAAAAACGAGAAAGTACAAATTAAATCTAGCAGTATGTTCTTTTTTTAGACGACTATCCCAAGCCATTGGTAACAGAAGAGCCCAAAGGACAGATAGCACTGCGAGGTGGTAATTTTACCCTTCGATGCACAGCTGAATCAACAGCCGCTGGTATTATATCGTTTCAATGGAAAAAAGATGATGTTGTTTTAACACTCTCTGAAATAAGCTCGCTATCAGAAGGATCTGTCATTGATGAGACCCTGAATTCCAAGATTTCGGATGATGAGAAGAAAACAGTAGTAAGCTTATTCCTCAACACGGGAGGAGAGGGTTTTCCAAAGTCCAAAGTTTCATATTTGCCTTTCATTAATGGGGGAAAGTGTGGTTTAAAGCTCCCAGTAGTTTATGGTGAATGACGGTTCATGGTGAAACCATTGTCACCCTCTAAAGGTCGTATTCGGCATTTTCCAGCCTCCAAGATTATTACCGATAACTGTTTGCTAAGCTGTTCTCAAAGGGAGATGTTAGATCAAGATGTGATGTTCAACCACACTTTGATCCTCTCAAGTTACATTGTCCTGCTGATTCTCCCTTCGAGAGCAATTCCAACAAAAAATTCAAACAAAAATAGAGTAAATATTATGTAGTTTTGGATCATAGACCTGCTCATATTTGTAATTCATTTTGGTCTTGGGTAGTGGTTTTTATTTAGTGGCTTTTTTTTGTGTATAGCTGAAATGCTCGCAATATATTATTGTTTTCGTTTTCTCATTTTCTTGCCTATGTTTTTTTTTGTCCTAGTACCTAGTTTTGGTAATTAGGTTATTTTTAGATCTTTGTCTTTCCTTGCAACATATCAGAAAAACATATCATGTCAGCTCTTTTCCTCGCTGGAGAGTTTTGCCAACTGATTCCGGAATGATTTGAATATGAGCGGAATAGATTGCACTAAGGCTCATTTTTTTTTTATTTTGTCAGCCTCAAAGACCTAGAATGAATCTTAACGCAAGAAAATCAGTTAAAAGTAACGATTCTAACACCACAAGGGTATTTTTGTGTTCAATAACAAACTGTATTGCCAAATAATTTCCTCCGAAGCAAATTTAACTATCTTGTAATACAATATGATTGAAGAATTAGTATTCATACTGTTACTACTTCTGCTACTAACAACTTCACTAAAGGAAAAAGGTGCCTGAGGCCAACATAGTTGCGCATGCTCCTTCTCCATCTCAGTTTATTCAAAGCTTCACCCTTTACCCCCTTTCATGAAGTTCCAAGTTCTTTTAAATTCTCCCTTACAACCTCTTCTCACCCTATCCGGGGACGACCGGCTTTTCGTTTGGTCCTAGATGGATGGCTAAAAAGCGCAATCTTTGGTACTGAACCGAACTCCTATTTTCGTTCGGCTTATTCTTTGATATGCATTCAGTCAAAATGAGCACCTAAGACTATTCTTAGAGAGTTAATCGGGAAAACATTTAACAAATCTTCCTCAGCGTCTCAAAGCGCCCACGATAACAAATAAAAATATAAGGGAGTAAAAACGGAATAATCTGTCAAAGCCACCAATGGTTCAATTAATTGGCAAGTGAGCCACTCACATCCTGCATAAATATCTTTCATTAATTCTGTTAATATACTGCACTTAATATAATTCCGTTACTTAATCCTAAATTTCATCTTAAATCGTCCCTTAACTCTTCTCGAAAGTAAGTAAAAGTTGCTGATTTCGGCTGTGTTATTCAAAACCCTAAAAAAAAGAGAAAAAATAAGTTTTTTGCCTTTTATTTACCACCTATTGCTTGTCAAAAGAGGATTTTTTTGAACATTGAAGATGGATTAAAGAAAAGTTTTAATAGTAAAAGCTCCGTTCTTCAATATTTGTGTAAATGAGAAAAAGAAATTTTAAGTATTTCATAAAAATAAACTACAAATCTTATTTCTATCGAGGATAAAATAGGATATAGGGAAGCGGATAGCATAATCGATAAAATCTAGGAGTTAAAGAGGACTGGTCAAATCTTCATTAAAAAAAAAAATGTTACATATTAACCCTTTAATTACGACAGCCATTTTATCACCGACGAGCAACTGCTAAATTTTAAAAGGACTTGTTAGTCCGCAATTATGATACCCAATTTCTGTCCATGTGGGAAAATAAATTCCGTCCCTGGAGGTAAGGAACACCCCCTCCCCCTCTAAGGGACCTAAGAATGTGCCTTCGTGTCGAAGATATAGTTTAGTGATAAAATATTTAATATAGCTATTCACAAATAAAAGAAATAATTATGTTTTTTTCATTTTCAGACTACTTCTGAGTTGGTTTTTAGCAACGTGACCGATAGTGATGGTGGACGTTACCAATGCATTGCGTCGAATAGTTTCGGGACAACTTATTCCTCTAAAGCTAAGATTTTAGTGCATGGTGAGAAGACTTCGTTTTAATTCTAACTTGGATATTAGTAATGAATTTAGCTAGTTTAACTCCCCCCCCCTCTCTCTCTCTCTCTTTCTCTCTCTTTCTCTTTCTTTTTCTTTCTCTCTTAATGTAGAACGATTGAATGAAAGTTGAGTTGACTCTGATTGAAAATAAATTGTTAAGATAAAGAAGTTTAACTGTTTCAGGTTTTAAGACGTCTGTCCCATACCCTTTGATATTTTTTAGGGAAAAGAGTATTCTTTTTTTTATATATATTTTAAATAATAGTTAAGTGACAATAGCTTATGCTATTTTTTCCTTTTATTAGAAATCTCTTCGGTCTAGATATCGTCAAAATTATATTCTTTCGTTTATCTGAAACCTAATGTTTTTTCCCCCGGTCGTTTGTTTTTAAAGGATAAACAAGATTTAAAAAATTTGTTGTTCAACAACCTCCTCCTTCCATGCTTACAAAAAAAGTTTCTAGATCTACTAATGACTACATTGTATCTTGCGGAAGCTTCACATACATTGTAAATATACCCATCTCTTCCCAGACACTTCCTTCGAGTATTATCATTGAATGATGGTGTTTTAAAATGTATTTTCCACTTAGAGGCAAAACATATTAAAATCTTTATTCTATCTAGCACAGAGTCTACTCACGATATGTATACGGTATCCTCTTCCCCCTCCATTTTTAGTTCGAAGGAGACTTTCCTAGATATTATTTTGAACAATATCTTAAGGCAGATACTGATCAAAGCCTCCTGAAAAAAAAAAAAAAAAAACTAACTCGAATTTAATGTAAGACCCCTTTCTTTCAAAAAACATGGGTACCGTCGAAAAATTTTCTAAAAGGAAACAAGTGTGGCAAAGTGTTTTGAGGGGAGGTTTGAAGTTAGGAAAAGAAGTTTAAGTGGTTTATTTTTGTTTCACTATTTTTCTCTTTGAGTGTTACAAATGCTGAGTGTTACATTCTGTATATGTTATTGGTCTTAGGTGAAAGGGCAAATATCCCTTCTAAGCAGGAGATGGGGGGTATACGGCTCATTAAACTCAGAACTATTATATAAGGTTTTCATTGTTATAAAATATGAAGTCTTCTAATTACTTTTTTAGTGTTTCCTTCATTCACCAAAGTACCAACTGATGCCAGAATAAAAGTGGGTGGAACTGCTCGACTAGAATGTGACGCTGATGGCTACCCCTCCCCAGAGATAAGCTGGTTCAAAGATGGAGGCTCTGATTTTCCAGCTGCCAGAGAAAGACGGATGCATGTGATGCCTGAAGATGATGTATATTTTATAACTGGAATAACCCCATCTGATATTGGAGTCTACACATGCATGGCAAAGAATCCCGCGGGTAGTGTGACTGCAAACGCTTCATTGACTGTATTAGGTAAGCTATTTATTGGTTACTAGAGGATTTTGCGAGTTGTTGTGAATAGTAAGGTAGTTTGTACGAATGAGGTATCTAAAAGTTTTCCATTTATCCTTTGAGAAGTTTTCAAAATTGAGTAGTGTCATTATTCTCGCTGGTCTTATATTAGGATTCTAACCTGATTTTATTGGATAGAGTTTCTGAATATGCCTAAAACCTAACACACCATTGTGTCAATTCAGAAAAATGTACAACATAAAAAGTACTTATGTTCAAACAAGTAGTCTATGTTTTTTAGGGGAAAATATGTATAGATCATAGTTTGCATAGTAAGTCCCGGTTAATCCTTAGAATTCGAAGTTACGATCATAATATTTTTTGTACATTTTTATATTCAGATGTATTTAGTTCATTCAAACTAATTTTTTGAAACCCTCGAGTAGACAGTTGAACAGAGGAAGGGGAGGGCTGGTTCGAGTCCAAATCCCCTGAAATGTCATGAATTTTTCAGCTCAAGTATTTCACCATATAAATACGTTTTGTATTATTTGCCCATTTTGCGTTTAGACTAACTGCTTTCTCATACCCCAATGATTTCATATTTGTATGGCTACACTTGCAAGAATTTATTTCTAATATTAGCCTGCTTAATTCAGAGGATCGAGTTAACGTAAAGCCGTTTTGGAAATGTTACCGTAGACAGCTCATTGGCTTTGAAAGTTGTATGGAGGTCATCAAACTCCCTGCTGCCTCTGTGACTCGTTGATTTCGGCACATACCAACGTGTTCAACGAGCCCTCTTTGAATGTAGGAATGAGCTCTTGCCAATGTTTGGAAATTCAAAATTTTTTATTTTTATGTTAGGCAACATGTGTGTGTATGATTCTTTTAAAAGTAGAAAGCGTATCTGTTATTTTAATAGTTTTATAGTGGAGCGAAAATAAAGTTTTGAAACTATTCCTGAACTTCTTGTTGTTAGAATTTTAACAAGATAAAAATGTGTTTAAATTAAATGTGCTGCTGAATAATAAAAAGAAAATAAATAAAAAATCAATGTTTAGAATAATCACCAATGATTTTCCTCGGCTGTTGTAAAGTAAATACACCTCTGTTATTTTTTTCTGCGGACAAAAACCCACTTAAGGACCTGATGAGTAGATAATCATGCAAAAAGTACAAGATACGTGGGGCCACGGATATATCATGATGAGTGAAAGTCTGTTGTCAGTTCTAGCAATAAATAGGTAGGCTACTTGCTTGCGTGACCTGCAAGTAAAGGATCGAAATAAATTTTTATTAGTTTACAACCAATCACTAGCTGTTTCTGTCTGTTGATTAACCGCTATTTATTGGTCATTCTTTACATTTATTTCATGCGGTCTTTTGCGCTTATTCGAGAGAGGAGGAGTAAGGTGAGGCTTGTGACAACCTGCTGTTTGGATGTTCGTTGTGTGACATTTTATTACCAGACTCACTTGGTGTGTACACAGGTGGTGTTTAACTTAGTGATAATATCGTGCTAAGATCTAAGAATTGATGTTGATACCAAAAATCATAAACTGACAAACATCATGCAATAAATGTATCTCAATAGTTAATAAACATCAAGTTGGAAAAACTCGTGCCTTTTGAAGGGTTGCACACTAGGTTGTTGCAAGCACGCTATTCTGCTAACTAGAAAAAGATATATTTTTAGGCCATTTTTAATGAGCTATCACTTTTTTATCCAGGTATAAGATAGAGGGACTCCTGGGTATTTGCAATTATGACTATTTTGTTAATTAATGAACATTATAGAAAGTATAGGCTGCTATACTATTATTCCGGAGGTGTCACTAAGCCTGGGTAGGAGATTTGAAGAGCCAAAATCTATATAGAATTGCGGTGTTTCTCTGTTGAGGTCTGTATGATACCTTTTTGTTTCGGTTTTCTATTTATGGTTTAATTCATTTTCAGAAAGTGAAATGATAGGCTACTTCAGTATTATGTTTTATTTTATTTTGTTTAGTTCGACACTTAAATTTAAAAATTTCAACCGGGCCCACCCCTGGCTACTCTATGGATACTATGTTGGTATTTCGGCTGATTTGATTGATATTTTTTAATTATGTGAGGTATACTCATAATCAAGTAAAGTTTTGGGGATTTATCAACAATGATAACGCTTCATTTAAATTTTTACTCTTGCGCTGTTTAAATCCTCTTTTTCTGCCGGCCCCCTAGATTGCCCCCTTCCTAAATTTAAAAACAACTTTTATTTACTTTAATTTTTTTAAAAAGGGAATTCTTCCTAGATTTTTGAAAATGCCTTTTAAAAAAGGTTTTAAAAAACTAATAAAGGTAGATTTATGATGGAAAGGAAATGCTAGAAAAAAATCAATCGACGTGGAAGGTTAACATAGAAGCTTTCGGTAACTAGCCGAAGCCTTTACGAATATTACTGGTAAAGCCTTCGGCTAGTTACCGAAGACGCGTGGGTTTAACTTATATATAAACAGTGATTTTCCTATTATTTTTCTTATAGCGAGTAAAAGCCACAGGCTTTTTGGCAGTTTTTATATTCATTGGGCCCATTTTTATTTTCCGTACGTGCAATGTTCGACCTCGGTGATGTGTTTTTCTATGTATATATTTTTTTACTGGTAAAATCCTGTGTTTGATTATTGTTCTCATTTTATTTGATAATATTTTAAATCTGCATTATTTAAATCAAGATAATGTATCTGTTACTGGTATCCTGCCTATCCCCAGAACGCCAAGTTTCTCATAGGTTTTTTTTTAGTGAGATGCTACGTCTTCATCCGTTTTTGCACTTGCTAGTGGGTGTATTGATGCTGACATCTATGTTAGAACAGTTAAGGACAAGATGGCAACAATATTTACATAGAAACTCGGAATTTTCAAAATCCTGCTTAGTGTAATTTTCGGTAGTATTTCGGTAGCTTAGTATAATTTCAGTTTTAGTGGACTTCAAGTATAAATATTTCATTGAAAGTCAGAACTGTATTTTATTTAAACTCTAAACACTTTTTTCGTATTGAGAGGGTAGGTTGGAAACACATGAAAATGTATTTTCAGGCTATTGTTTTCTCGGGAAGGGATTGTCGCTGGACTTGTCTTAGAAAGGGGGATTATTAGCAATCCTTCTTCCTGCGTGTGAATGCGATATTTGCTCTATTAACTTGCGAGCTTTTAGGAAATATTCGTTAATTTGTCCATCTGTGGACGTTTCCAAGCAAAGAATACCGGCTTTGAGTCAAGTACACCTTAAACAAAGAGCATCAAATCCATCGGAATCTCCAGTTTTAACCAGTGGGTGTGTAAAACTGATTTTGACTTTTGACATGTTATATGCAAACCTGTGGTATTTAATCCTATTGAATTCCCTAATTTGGTTCAGTGAAATTGAATGACTTGTTGAAAATCTTCTTGTATTGTTTGTTATTTAGTACCATAGTTTTTGCCATTCAAATGACAACTTAAAATTGATTGAGATGTGTATAAAGTACATAATTTCTGGAACCGATTTGGCCGCTTTTTTCTCTTAAAGGAATTGAATGCGTTTTATTGTGCAATTATTCAGTTTCGAAATTATTTATATTCCGCTTCGATTTTAGAGCTAACCTACTGAGTAAATCTTGCTCTAAGGTCTACGTAAAGCTTTTAAATTACTATTTTATGGTTATCAATATTAATGAACTTGATAATGTTCTTTTGAAAGAATTCATTGTGATGTAAGTACCTAGTATTCAATCTCCAAATTAGTAACATTTCATTCAATTATGGTGCTGTTCTGCTCTTACACAAAGTCTTTGTACATATATGACTAAATTTTGTAATTAAGTCTATTGTTGTTAAATTATATAATTGTGAATATTTTCATTTCGTCAGCAATTAGTTTCCAAACAAGTATTCTGGTTTAATACGGTGCCGACTCTGTGGAAATGTTGTGAATGAAGATTGACGAAGGATTTTTGAGTTACTATTAGATGTGTATCTAGACTAATGAACTTGATAATATTGACTAATAGTCACTCAATAGTCATTACAATCTGAGAATACGTCCTCATTGAGTTAGGTTATAATTTACACGCAAAGAAATCTAAATTGGTGTAAAATAGGACTCATTGAAAAATATCCAAAAAAACCGTTTTTAGAAAAATCTTTAAAATTTAGATGGCAATCACAAAACTGATTCTTAATTATGAAACATAACTTATTATTCGAACTTTGATGGAATTAAATAAAAAAAACAAGTCTTTTCAAATGAAAGTAAGGAGCAACATTAAAACTTAAAACGAACCGAAATTACTCCGTGTATGAAAGGGGCTTTTCCTCCTCAACGCCTCGCTCTTTACGCTAAAGTTTGACTCTTTCTCTTAACTCTACTTTTTAAAACAGTACGAAACTGCTTTTTAAAACAGTAAGAAACAGTAGGTGATAGCTGTTCTTTTCGCTGAGGACAGTTATTGCATACGTAGGCTGAATATTCAATTAGTTTCCTTTAAAATTACTGTCTTTAAAAGTTTCTCATGTCGTTATTTTCTCTATTGCTTGTGTGATGAAAGACAGTATACATTTTGTCGTTATTTCTATTAAGGGTAATGTAGCCTTTTTTTTAGTTTTGAGGAAAGTTTTTATACAAGAATTTGCCATAAATTAACGCACTGTTTTTTCAAACAGAATTGCAACACTGTTTTTTGCATGTTTAGAATCTGTCAAACCATGCATTAATTAAAAACGTTCAGAAATTAAATAAAAAAGACAAGTTTTTTCAACTGAAAGTAAGGAGATCCCATTCTTCGTTTGACAAACGAAGATCCCACTCTTCGTTTGAATTCTCATAGATAGAGGCATTAGTTGTCGACAGTACTGTATCCAGAGCGGGCGGAATTAAAAAATTAGTGAACTCAAAAATTAATCTGTTGAAAAACTAATAATCATTTGTGTTCTTGCTCCTCGGTTTTATTGTTTTAAATCTCAAAAGCTGTTCAGAAAATATACACATTAGCCATTGTATTTTATTCCCTGAAGGTAGCATTGGGTGTTAAAATATGTTGGTATATATGTTGGTATATGTTGGTATATATATATATGTTGGTAAATATGTTGGCTCAGATGAAAAGGAGTTTGTGGACTATACCTCGTGTAGTATGTTAAATCTTCAAATGTTTCAACTTGGTTTATCTTGTAAATCTTCAACTTGTTTGAAATAATTGCAAATCGACTTGAGACCACATTCCCCCACACAATCTTAACTCTATCTAATTATTTACATATCAATTTTTTTTAAGAAACACCTGATTTCGTCCGTCCAATGGAACCTAGTAAAGAGGTAATGGCTGGATCAACAGCTGTATTAGAATGTATGGCGTCTGGCTCCCCTAAGCCCCGCCTCGTTTGGACAAAAGACGGTGGCCCACTGCCTGTTACTGAACGTCATTTTTTTACGGCTGATAATCAGTTATTAATCATTGTTCATGTAAAGGAATCAGATACAGGCCGGTACGAATGTGAGATGTCCAACGTTCTTGGAAAAAGTCAGGGAGCGACCCTGCTCGCTGTTAAACCCGGTTAGTTACTTGTTTCTTGTTTACTTTCTTAGTTTTGTTTGTTTACTTAGTTTGTTTGTTACTTAGTTAGTTTTGTTTGTTTACTTTCTTACTTTGTTTACTTACTTAGTTTACTTTCGTAGTTACTTGTTTCTTACTTAGTTACTTGTTACTGTTACTTGTTACTTAGTTTCAGTTTATGTAATTTTGAATATATAACACAATAAAAAGCGAAGTGAAGTATAGGAGTAGGAAAACCATGTGTATTTTTCTTGCTTCTGATATTTGAAGTTGTCTTGCTAGATAATGGAACAATTTAAAAGAATATATCTATTACACTGGGGGCTAATCACCGACACCGTAGCGCTATGGATTTTCATTGATTTTAGTGCAGTCCCTTTTTCTATTTATACTTTTTCTTTTAATTTTTGTTTATCCTTCACCTCTTGTATTGTGGATGAGTAATAAATTATTATTATTAAGGGAAAATAACCATAGGGGCTTGTTTTTTAACGAAAGATTTTTGGAAAATGATTAAGTGAGGAAACTTAGGTTTCTTTCCAATAAAACAACCACGCAATATAATTTTCAACCAAGATAATGATATAAATAAAGATATAAATATAAATAAATATAAAAAATATAAACGTAAATAAAAGAATATAAGTAAATATTATCTATAAATATAATCAAATATAAATAAAGTCTTAATATAAATATTATTCTCATCAGTAATTTATCTCTTTTACTTTTTTATTTTTACTTTGGGCTGAAGAAGAAAGCTTGCTTTCGCCGATAGAGGATAAGGGACGTTTTATTTTTGACTCTTACTTTACTTTGCTTTTTCCTACAATTTTAATATTTTAGTTTGTAGCCTATATGTTTGAATATATTTAATTTATGCTTTGTTGAAGTTTTCTGCTTCTGCTGATTAACGGTGTACGGTCACTGGCTCTAATAGTTTTCAATATTAATAATGCCATTTTCAAATGCCAAATGAGCAATTATTTTCAATTTTTTACGATTTCTTTGATTCAAACAAATTTGTCCTTCTAACAGTTGAAACTTTCTCGCATATTTCCATTTATTATAAAAATCTACAGCAACCTTCATGAAGAATACGAAAGCTATGAAAATATCTTAAAATAAAATGTAAAGTATGGAGAATAATGCTGACACGAACGTCCCCATAAAAAAGGAACTTACGAATAGGGAAATCTTGCGAAGAGAATAGCTAATTTAATTTTTAATAAATCTTAGGGCTTAATTTTGCCTATAGATATATCAGGTGATTTTTGAGCGTCAAAGGACTTATTTCAGCCGTTTGCCGGCCTATATAGAAGATACAGAAAAGATCTTGCTGAAGAAACTTAACTGAAAATCAAGAATAATCCTGAATCACTTCTTGACCTGATATACCCGTAGACTAGTCAACGCTTTGGATATACTAGATAACCTTCATTTCTTTGTACACTTTAATGAGAACTTATTATTCGCTAAATTAATTTGAATTATTTATTATTTATTTTCAAATATATTTTGTGAAGTTGCTTCAAGACAAAGACTAAACTAACTCGTGGTCTACTATGTGAAGAAATTTGAAAATATTCTTCAGTTTCATATCAATTATATCAATTATTATATTCATACGCCCTTTTGACAATCCGTATGCACATAGTACCTTTTGATTGAGTTCACCTTTCCACTCAGCATTTCCTCAAATTTTCACTTCAATACCCTCAACCTTGGGAGTGTTTGCTACAGAAACAGTAGTTGTAGTGTTAGTAGTTTTGTAGGTGTAGTAGTAGTAGTAGCAATAGTATTAGTAGTGTCATGCAAATGTTTTCTTTTCGGTCAATTGATTTTCTGGAAACAAACTCCTGAAAACAAACTAATAATTTATCTTTTAAAGAGTTATAATTTATAATTTATATTATATTATATAATTGTATAATTTATATAATATATAATTTATAAAATAATTTATAATTAATAAGGTATAATTTATAATTTATATTATATTTATAATAATATATTATATTTATAATAATATATAATTTATATAATTAATATATATACCTCTT
Organism: Artemia franciscana; assembly: GCF_032884065.1. NCBI lineage: Eukaryota > Metazoa > Arthropoda > Branchiopoda > Anostraca > Artemiidae > Artemia > Artemia franciscana. The sequence goes on from NC_088875.1 coordinate 49,202,580, forward strand.
ACCATTTTCTGGTTTTTTTTTTCAGCCCCACTGACATTTGGCCTTTCAGTCCAAGACGGAGCGACAATTGCAGCAATTATCGTCATTGTCGTCGTCTTGGCCATTGTTTTGACATCGGTTGTTTGGGTCTACTGTATCTATCGTTCAAAAAAACAAATAAGCCTACCCGAAGAAATGCTACCCCCTGGATCTGAAGCTCCTGTACCTGATTTTACGATGCTCTACCCAGAAATGGTATTTTATTCCTTATTTTTGATGCAATGCTAGTTGTGTTGGTAGTGTTGTGAGGGCACCATTGTTAGTGGCGTTGCACCATTTGTGTTAAGGTACCAACGACATCAATATAAACACACTTTTTGGGTAAAATTCTAGTTAATTGACTTCTTGCTATCTCAGAAACGGTTTAGGTTAGGAAAATGAAACTTTCAGGGATGAATCTACAGATTAAAGTATGTCCCGGGAAGGTATTATGAAGCAACTATCTCCACTCCTTCTCCCTCTAGAGGGCCCTGAACTTTGATGACCTTTAAAAATATGTGTGTTATAAAAGTGAAACCTTGCAAAGTGGATCTTCTGCTCAATTGAATTACAACAAAATTGTTTTCAGCTTCATAACTTTGCTCAATTCCATTGTATAAGGTTTTAAAGATATGCAAACACATTTCCTAAATTTTGAAGAAAAAAAAAAACAACATTGACATGGCTCAAAATTCTACTCAATTAACAGGAATTGTATTTTCAGAACTAAAGGCAGAGAAAAAGCAACTAGTAACTGAAAATTAATGTAAAATGTTGTTTTGTCAAAATTTCAATAGGTATAGACCTGTCATGTAGGCAAATTTCAGGGCCTTCTAGAGGGAGAAGGGGTGGAGATGGGTATTTTAAAATACCTTCCCAGGACATACTTTGGCCTGTAGAACCATCCCTGAAAGTTCCATTTTCCTAACCTAAACCCTTTCCGAGATAGCAAGAAGTCAATTAACTAGAATTTTACCCACTTTTTGGCCCGGGACCCTTCTTAGCCTGATTGTACCTGAAATCTGCAACTTACTAACAATTTTTCTTTCGATTGTTTCAAAAAGTAGCCCTACAATTTTTAGGGTAGCCCCATAAGCCCCACAATTTCGTCAGTTTTGCCACATTGAACCGCAAAAAAAAGATTTTCTTTATATTAAAGATCACTACTTACATATCTGGATATGTATCTTCTTTTTGGTTAAAAACTGGATTGTTGATTTCTATAGTTTTTTTTTAAGGCGTTTTAAGTTTGTCCTTAACCGATTCAGACAATCAGGTTTCATTTTCACTGTCCTCGGTACTTTAAAAGCTTGTACAGTTCTTGTTTTGGTCATGGTAATTCAAAAAAAAGTTCACCTAAAATCAGTCTTAACGCTTTTGAAAACAAAATGCTTAGAGTTAAATGAGGGTAGCAACGATAAAGCAAACGGTATTATAGATAGTCTGTTTTTTGGCTATATGGTGACTATTTTTTTGTTCATTCTTTTCTTGCTTTTTTTTTTACTAAAGACATTTAGGTTATATTTTCAAAAGATAAGAAAAATGGTAATCAAAAGCTTCATTTTCATGTACGTCTGCTATGTGAATATAGACATAACCTTTTTAGAAATAAAATTAAAAATAAGTATTTTTTTTAGAACACAAATTAAGACCGACGTAAATCGTAAATTTTCCTAAAAACTCCTAAATATGGAGATGACTGCCCCCTCATCTCTGTACTTCAGTTTAACTCATATTTTAATAAAAGACACTACATGTTTTCAAACGTTGACTTTCCTTCTTTTGCCACAATGCTTCATAATTGGGTGTACTTATTTAGTTACATTTGCGTTAGTTCATTTACCATTGTTGATGATACCGATAACAAACATTTTCAGCTCGATGTTTAAAAGTTTAGTGCTTAAAGCTAAGCTTCTGGGTAAGGAGTGGTGATAGACCCCCTCCCCCTTCGTATTTAGAGTATTTTCTGGTCGTTTAAAGCGTTAATATCGGGTTTTGCTTCCTATTTAAAATTTTTTCCCTTAAATCTATGCCCGTCTTTATGTCCCTTTATAATAAGTAAATTAGAGACTGTACAAGTTACTTGTACTGCACACTCGTGTTAGTCTGTCTTCAGAAAATGCTCGATATAATATCGATATATTATCGATATATCGATAATTCGATATATCAACCAAGATGCGATCTCACAATTCTTGTTCTTGTGATATATCGGCCCTACTTTGGCCATAACCTCCCCTGTGGGGCAAAAAATAGCGAAAACGATCGTTTAATACAGTATGTGTATTTTTCAATCTTCTATTTACTTGTTTATACTATTAATGCATTAAGCTATTTGAGTAATGAAATTATATGAAAAAAGAGAGAAAAATTCCAAACTGTTTCCGCAGATAAATATTCTCAAAGTTAATTCGAAAATGCTCGTTAGTTATTTTCATATAGATTAAATATTTTGAAGAATTGCAAGGTGTGGCTATGTTCATTAGAAATACATTCAGTTTCCAGGATGTTAATACTAAATATCTATGACTAGATCATACTTTACATGGGAGCCAGTTTTGAAAATTATATTCTTCTCAGTTTATCAACGGAAGTTCTTGTAATTGAAACAAAGAGGGCGTTTTTTAATCTTCTTGCGTCTAAATAGTAATGAAAATACTCTGCTTTTTTCTATGTTAGATTAATATTGGATGAAAAATATAGTTAAAAATAAAGATTTAAAGTAACAAGAGATACAAAAGCTTACTTTAGTCTGGGTTTTCACTTACTTGGGTAACGCCAAGGAACATCAGTAAACCCTGTACAAAGTTCATAGACTTGCTATAAAGGATAAAAGATTCTCCAGACTCATTGATTGGGCATAGGGCATCACATCGACATTTCAGTTGCTGCGTCTTTTTTTACAGGGACAGGCAGCAAGGCTGTCACCCTACCTTTTGGGAGGGGGAATCGAACCCGGGGCCCCGTATTCCAGTGTTACTAAATATCAAATCGGAAGAAGAAAGAAAAAGCACTAGTTTTCCAGAATTCTATAAATACAGAGGAATGTCACATGTCAGTTTATTAGATTTAGTTTTACAGTTACAGGTTGGATAAAATGCGAAGCGATAATTTTTGTTCATTTTAAGTCCCAATTTTGCTCTCAATTAGAAAACTTTTGCTCCCAATTAGAAAACCCAATTAGTCCCAATTAGAAAACTCAGCCGTTTAATATTAAATGAATTCCATTTATTGAAAGGCTACAACATCAGAACTGTTCCTTCAAATCACATTGCTGCTGGAAACTATTCAAAGTAATATTCAAAGAAAATCAAAGTAATATTTGGAGATAGGCTCAGAGTGGCTGTTGGTTTGAATGAGATAAAGGCTTGCGCTCTTCCAATCGTCTTATTAGGAGAATAACTCAGGAGAAAAAAGTATGACCTTTGTAATTGTCTTAAACAGGAGTTAAGACCGGACGAAGGCTACCCTCCTGCAACTACTGCATAAGCTTCTTAAGGTTTAGAATTTTTACAAGCCTTATTTAATTAGTTAAGATGCTTCTCTTTTTTAGGATGTCAATTATAGCAACCCCAGTCCATACCTCCATCCTCAGTATAGTAATAGTGATCACTCTGATAGTGAAAGCCTCCGCGATAGCGGCACAGGAGATAGTGCTCGGGACGAAGTGACAGGAACCCGAGATGAAATCCATCTAGATCATGAGAGTGCATCGTTATTGCGTGGCTCTAGTCTCCAAAGCTTACACCCGACAAATAGTGAGCTTAGTTGTGACACTCGGAATTCGAGTTATAGTAGTAAGCTGAGTGTTCGACCGAGGCATGTACGAACTTTAAGTACATTTCAGCCAGTTGCTCCTCCTCGTCCTCCTCAGTTTATGACTAAAGTAAATGAAGAGGTGATAAATTTACGGACAAATCCATTAAGTCAGCTACCAGATGAGGGGGAAGAGGTAGTTGCTATATGCTAATGACATAGCTAAAATTTAAATTAAATGAAGGATCATGTGTGTGTTCTATGGTGTTTAATGCATTGATGCACAGAATAGTGGGGGGACTATTAAAGTTAAAGCCAAATCGGTTTACTGTTTGCAATTCCATTAGCTGTTCTGAATTTCGGATCAAGCTAGTCTATTATTTTCAGCTTAAATACAAAATTACTGGACTTTGGCAGTCTTATTAGTCATCAGTTACAATTACTTGAATATGTCGGTGCAATAGGTTCTTTGATCGGACACAATTGGAAGTTGCTCGTTCTAACGGTCTTCTTAAGATGTTAATATTAAAATCTGACGTAGCAAGACATTTATCTATAATATTAACTAGACATATTATGTATTAAGTGCTATGGAACACACCACATGTTTGTTTGACAATGTGTGTCGAAAAGTGTTAGCTGTTTCAGTTAATTTGTTGTGTTGTTTCGTTATTTTATTACGCTTTGCTTATGTTCGAAGTGGTTTTGACAAGTTAATAATATGACAATATTTTCACTCAATTAATAGAATATCTGAAAATTTTTTTAGGAAAGGATGTAAAAGGTGTTTTTTCAGCAAAATTTGACCTAAAGCTTTCTAAATATAATTTTTGTTTAATCTTTCTATAAAGTGGTGCTGGTCTGTATTTGGAACGAATCTTTTAAAGTATTCATCATACACGCGCTAAGGTTTGACAGAAAACGGCAAATTTTGTCATCCAAAAATATTCAAAACGAGAATTCAGTGTGAACCCCTGTCCATATGTTTCTTTGGAATTGAACATCTTGGTCTATATAAGATAGATCCAAATTTTGTAATTCTAGGAAACCGACAATGATTTCGATTGGAGAAACAATTTTCTCAATAATTATCGTAAACAGAAGCTAATTGAATACTTGCTTGCATTAAGACAATTTTTTTTACCTCGGCCGAAAGTCCTTAGCCTAAGTAAATTTCAAATCCTGTCAAAGCCTATTTAAGGGAAGGATATATTTTATATTATGCGTCCAATGTTAGCAGTGTTTGACTCTCTGTACTGTCAATGATTGAAAATGTTGTCATATATTTCTCAGAAATGGATCTCAGTTTTTAAGTAGAGAGCTTATTATGTTGTGTAGTTCCTATATGTGTTTTTAGTGTTGCCTTTCATTATATATTTTCGTTGCTTTGTTCAAGAGTTGTCTTTTCGGAATGCCTGTTGTTTTGTAAGAAATTGGTTATTTATTTTATCAAGGGTCTTGGGTTGTTTAACCTCCTCAATGTTCCAAGAATATTTATTACTATTGAATAGGAAATCAGATCTTGTAGCCTGGATTATTATCTTAATCAATTGTCCTGGAATGATCCAAAAACTCCTCCTAAAATAAGACATGCTTACGTTTTTTCCCCCCAAATCTAATTTAAAGTGTAGACGAGGAGCTCTGTGCTTTTTTTTCTTTTTATTGAAGAGGCAATTTTCTTTTTTTCTATTTTTTTGGGAGGTAGGGGGAAATGAATGAAGTTTAGAGGGTAAAGTTAAAAAAAAGAGAGAGTAAAATATTGACATTTTTCTTGAAGGGTAGAAACACAATATGGATATTATAGTTGGATGATTAAGAAACGCCACCAGAAAATTAGTTTTGATAGTAGGTTCGGTATCAGAGTGAACCAAAGCAAAGTGGCTGAAACCATATATAAAAAGAAGATAGGAAACTGTCTGTGCGGTAGCATTAAAGTGAAAATATCTTATTGAATGCCATTTTTGAAAAAGGGGTGTAGGGTCAGAAGGGAGAAATTGAAAAGTCATGTTAGGTTAGCCTAACCTCACATGAATCATTTAGCCTGTATACAACAATACATCCTTGGCTTTGAGAAAGAAAGAGTCCAAACCATCATAATTAAAAAAAGGAGGGAGAAATCTAAATTCGCTCAAAAACCAAAAGAAGTTTTGCTCCGTGAACATCAGTGGCTGATCTAAGAGCGCCATGCTCCCACCTGTTGATGTAGTGCGATTTATTTTCGGGCAGTTTTCAAGCAAAAATTAAAAAAAGGTTATATCTCCCATATGAATCTGTTGAGCGTAAAAAGGGCTAGAGATACTGGCCCTCTCACCTTCCCAAAATTCCGGATCCTCCTCAGATATAATTAATACTACAAAGTTTCTTTTAGCCTCGTATTTATCACTGTCTACACACGACTATTTTAGACCAGTCAGATAAGAAAAGATTTAAATTATGATTTGTCGAAACTAATTTTCGCCTAAACATTGATGTCTAGCTAAGCCTGCTTAGGAATTCAGCATTATCACCTTAAGGCTACGGCCCGATTTTTTTTTTCGCAGGACGCTACAAGATTCTTCCGTGGGATGGTAACTATTTGTTTATGGCTGACATTAAATCACTTCCTTCCGCACATTGTTTTTGTCTGATAACGATAAATTTTACAAGATAATGATTTTTAATGTAGACAACAGTAAAACCAACTTGCTTCAAGAAGTATGGTCACTTTATGGTATAAACTGAAGATTATAGCAAAGACTTAAGAGAATTCCTTTTCTGTTACTATGGAAGTAAATCATGTACTTCAGATAAAAAAAATCTAAATCAGAAGTGGCCTATTCTGACAAAACCAAATATTGAAAAACAAGGTCTATGGTTATTAAAAAAAAGGAGAATGACACAAATTTTTTGCCTGCATGTAACCAGATGTCTTCAGCATTGACAAAGAGAAAATATAAACCATAATAGCTTTAAAAAATGGAATAAATTTAAAGTCAACAGTATTTTTTCTTTTCGTTTTTGGGTGAATTTAGATTTCTCCCTCCTTTTTTAAATTATAATAGTTTGAACTCTTTTTTCTCAAAGCCTAGAATGTACTGTTGTATACAGGCTAAATGATTCATGTGAGGCTAGGTTAACCTAACATCGCTTTTCAATTTCTCACTTCTGATCCTACCCCCCCCCCCTTTTTTTTTAAATTTTCTTTTCGATTTTTGTGAAATATTTCATTAAAACTTTACAAATTAGGATTTACCAAATGTATAATGAATGGAGGAAATATTAACTTTCCATTGTGTGGGATAAATAATGACGAAAACCACACAGCCTTTCCATCATACAAACAATTGAGAAGAGACAATGCAACGAAGGATTTTTTTTTAAAGAGAATAAATTGCAGAAGAAAACAAATTGAGTATTTTGCTCATAGAACTAATAGCCGTCTTCAACTGAACAAAAAAGTGGGCAAAGATGAAGTTCAATTACGACAAATAACGAGGAAACAAAAAACAAATTCAGCAATAAAGGAGTCCGAGTCTCATTACCCTCTACCAGTTTGGCCCTATTTCTGAAAATGTAGATTAAGGCAATCGATCCATTTGATTTTTTAAGTTTCCGAACATGTAGCTGAAGGGGAGATAACACGAACAAATTATCAACCTCAATAATGTCTACAGTATAATCACAGTTTTTTGTTTTAATATCAAAAAGTGTCTAAACATTATGTCTTGTATTATTAAATAGAACATTTCCCAATAAACACAGAGCGTGATGAATCTAAGGTTATATATAGTAATTTCTAATTTTAGTTTTTTACCAATATCAGATAAGGAAATGAACTTGAAGCTTGGTTAGTTCTATTCAATTTCAGCGCACACATGTTTTGTAGTTTGTGCTAAGTCTCAGAACATATTTCCAAATTTATATTTCATGGCTCTGTATGATCAATGAATTTTTCTTGCCGAAACAGATCAGCGTTGCTCGAGAATCTTTATAATGCTTCACGTCTATAAAACATCTCCAAAAAGTTAGTTCTTCCTTATATCACTCGATTATCAACTATCCCCCTCTCTCCAACAAACTCCCCCTCGCCTCTTCTTGGCATTATCATGCCACGTCCCGTAGCTTCCTACTGTAAAAATCAAATTAAAAAAAAGAAGAAGAAAAAATAAGTTGCCTCCTGGACTGAATTGAATACCTGGTGCGCTTAATAAAGACCTTAAAACCACTACACCTTAGAACCGTATAAATAAATGATGAATATAATGCTAAAATTTGTCCCTCTAACGGGCTCCTCGTCCCACTTTTTCTGTCGAGTTTCAGTCCAATTGGTTCACTCCTTTGGGAATGCATTGCAATAAACAAAGAGCTTTATATGTTCTCTTTAATTCTTAAGAGCAGTATTTAAAATGTTCACTGCTAATAAACTGAACAAATATAAACGGAAAGAATTAATTGAAAATTTCATGAAAGTTTTAGTACAAAATCTTCTCAATATTTGGGCCTGTGCTGATTTTATAGTTGGGTTCTTCTTTTGTGCCAACTTTTACCACGATAATAGCCAGTAACACTTTGCCTATATAATATTTTATAAGTATGATTTATTAAAATAACCCTTTTGTCAATAGCCAGTAATACTTTGATTAGATTATATTTTGAGAGTATAGTTTGTTAAAATACCCCTTTTGTCTAATTTTTGTATATCTAACTTGTCTAACTTGATAGCTGACCAATCGTTGAGTAAAAACTTTCCATAATACATTTTCTGTTTATTTTGTATTTTCTGTAGATCTTCAAATTTGTATTTTTTAGGGGGCCCATCTGTGTTTTGTCTTTCATTTTTATCAGCTTTGCTGAATGTTTTTGGCTGCCGTTTTGGCAATCCACCCAACTGGAAGAGAATATCAGTTTCCATTTCCAAAGAAAGTGTATTTTTTCCATAACGTTTTTAGAAGAAAATGACATTATTATAACGTTTTTAGAAGAAAATAACGTTATTATAACGTTTTTAGAAGAAAATGACGTTATTATAACGTTTTTAGAAGAAAATAACGTTATTAGAAGTCACTTATTAGCTTGTAATAAGTGACCTGATAGGAGAATCGTCATAGTGCTGTCTCAATGAATCATGAATAAGGCTATAAAACGTGTTACATTTGGAATATTGGCTGTATACAGGGAGTAGAGCAAAGGACTTACCTGAAAAACTCAGTAGACTTTAGGCGATAAACTTCCTCATATTAAATTGTCTCCTAGGATATGTCTATCTTTGATTTGTTCTTCTTGAATAGAATAAGAACTTATTTTACTCAACACAGGCATTTAGGGCTTTGTGAGTTGTATAAGTGGTCTTTATATGACAATGTATTACAATGAATAAACGTTAGGTAACAGTGTTACCTACCATACCTGATTTTAATATAATCTTTTTATCTTATTTGTTGAAACTTTTAATTTGATTTTGTGTTAAATTGGATGAGCTCCATTGAAAAAATATGTACAATTTTAAATTTTTTGCCTTATTAAACCTTGATTAGTTGGGGTTTTAACTGACCTCACAAAAAGTAAGTCTATATATTTGGGAATCCAAAGTAATGTGTTAATGAATATACTTCTGTAAAAGTGCCATATTTTTTTGGTGAATTTTGCCGCTCTTAGTAGTTGTCTGCATTGGCTGATATGAATTCCACTACGGATACAGATTGGATGTTTACTTTAGTTGTATTGGCTCTTACAGGACCGTATCCAGCGCAGGAGTGGGGGTCTACTAGGTTCCACTCCTTTCTCCTGAGATGTTTCTCTTGTTCGTAAACTGGTCGTGAAATCCACATAAAGAATTATTTCCTGAAAAACTAAAAACTTTCTCCGATTCTTAAGTTGGTCCTAAATACTCAGATAAAAACGAAAACAAACACTTTTATCCTCATTCTTTTGTACCCCCCCTCCCCCGAACAAAAATTCATTTGGTACATACGCACACAAAAGATGGTTTTGCAAAACCCATCGCGTGCAGAGAATATACTTGTCTATGTAGGTGCCAGCTGAGACATCCTGAATATAGGAAAATACACTGCCAATTATGCGCACTGATGGCACGTCCCTGGCACAACCGTATTTTTATATTCATTGACCTATTTCTAATTTTTTTTATGAATATTGAGAATCGGGTTTTCAGTAAAATTTTACTCTTGATTGTATTTAAGCCTATTTTGCTATAGCTTATTTAATATTGACTTGTACTATCGTAATTATATTAATGTGTATATATGACTATTGTTGTTCAAATCGAGCTTTGAAATGATATTTGACCAATAATGTATGCGGTATTTCGTGCGAGAAATGGAGAAGAGTAGTTAGGAAGTCAGCTTTGAGATGTAATATTTCAATCTAATATAATAATATAATAATAATATAATACAAATTAATATAATATAAAATAATATAATAAAATCTAATATAATAATAATATTTCAGACCCTTCAATCTGTCCAGCATTCGTTGCATTTTAAAACGATTGACACTAACATTTAGTATTAACGTTTGTAACAAAAGTAACATTGTAGTAATTGAGATGGATCATGAATTTTGTGAATACTGATTGATTGCATTGACCGATACTCCATAGAGGATGCCTTTTTTTGTCTCCTAACTATCGTTTTTCTCTCATACAATATCATTTGCCCTTAAATTCTTCTAATTTTCTCCCACAATGCTTTTTTGGTTCAAGTTATCAACGAAAAATTTTTATGACTTGGCTTGTATTTGAAATGCTTTCCATTTGTGCATTTTCCTGAACTGTTTTAGAAGTTCCCTGCAGGTTATTTAAACAGACAAAAATGCTGTTTCTAAATCGGTATTTGAGTTGTTTATATATATATATATATATATATATATATATATATATATATATATATATATATATATATATATATATATATATATATATATATATATATCATGAAAAGAGAAATCACCAATGCTACAGCACAAACACAAAAAAAAAAAAAAAAAAAGAGACAGAAGGAGAAAAGGAAGACTGTTTGCACGAAACTGTACCATTCCAAGAGCAATCTTATGAAGTCCATAAAAATAAAGCAGTGGAGAAAATGTATGAAACAAAACCAAAAATATTTCTGTAGTGTATTGTCAATAAAAAAATTTGTCATTTATTGTCAATAAAAAAAGAGGCGGAAATTGAAGCACTTCTATGTCATTCAATTTGACACTTTGCCTTAAAAGATAACCATTGAACTATGAACCACTTAGCAAAACAAATTCCACGAAATTTCTATGCACAGATAAAAGAAAATCATTTCTAATATTTAATTTGTATCTAATTTTTTTAATAGGTTTATTTCATGACTTGATGTATTTTGTCTTAAATTTTTATATTCGGTTTATTAGCATCTGACAATTGAAATATTATTCCCAAGACTGGTATACTAAACAAATGATTACATAATTGAAGAGAGGCAATTGTACAATATATTATGTACAATATATGCACAATATGTACATACTGTAAATATATTGTACAATATATATACAAAATTGTACATATATTATGTACAATATGTACAATATATTATTGAAATGAACGAAAAAAAGTTTTATCCAAAGCTGATTTCCTATATAAAATGAAATGAAATGAATATATAAAATGATTGAATGAAATATAAAATGAATGAAAAATGAAAGTAATCATTCCACAGCTTTTGTTTTTGTCAAAGCGATTATGTTGGCTCCTATTGTTGTTTCTTTTTTTTGTCTTCTATGAAGAGTATACGCTTTGTTGAAATTAAATACTGAAATTATATATTTTGTATTTCTAGATCATCCGTCATTAGATATTCTTCATTATAAGCGTTGTAGTCGTGAATCTAAAAAGGTGATTCATTCGCATCTATTTATTCAGTTCTGCTATTAGTACTCATGAAAAGTAGCCATTTGATTATAGTGTATTCCAATTATTTATATGAAACCTGCTATTACGCTATTCTAGCTAGTCTGCTAAAGAAGACTAAGTCACTAAGGCTAGGAATAAGTGAAGATGAAAAGGTGACGTTGGGTAACGAAAAGAATGATCAGGTTGGCAGCTTCACTTACCTTGGTAGTATTATTAGTAAAGACGGTGGGATCAGTGAAGATGTTAAAAATAGAATAGCAAAGGCTCAGGGTGTTTTTCATAGTTAAAAAAAGTTTGGAAGAATAGGAAGATAAGTCTGCAAACTAAGATTAGAATATTGGAAGCTACAGTGATGACAGTGGTTAAATATGGCTCTGAAGCATGGGTGCCTCGTCTAGGTTGGGAGGATGTCATAAATAAAGATTTAAGGAAATAGGAACTTCCTGGGAGGGTATAAAGAGGGAGGCCTTGAATGGATTAGGTTAAAGGGAGGAGCGTGCGTAGCTGTTTTGCCCTCAGGCGGCTTGGTGCTGCAGTGAGTTATTAGTAGTGGTAGTATCAGACTATCAAGGTCTACAACAATGTATGCAGGACTTCTTAGTCTAGAGTCTACTCTTAGTTTACTCTACTCTTTTTGGCTAAAAAAGTAACCGTAAAAAACAACAGCTGAAACACAAAACAGACATAGAAAAGGTAAAAAAAAAAAAAAATCTATTTCTATTTTCATTTCAGTTTTTGATTAGTAAAAAAAAACAAATCTGTAAAAAGACCACACAAATTAAAATTTATCAATTAAAAATATCAAAAGTTCAAGGGACTTGGTAGTCACTCACAAGCACTGCTTTTGCTTAAAGCATCCCGCAATGCTAACTCCACTCTCACTTGGTCCTAAAGTTGCAGGCACTGAGCTATACATGACTGCGATTTCATTTGACGTCAGGTAAGAGTGCAAGTAGTACAAGAGTACAAGTTCACAAGAGTACAGGAAGTCGCTCCAAAACTCCAGCGGTTCATTTTTTTTCTTGTTTTCGTTTAAGAAGATATCTAAGGGGCAAGTGCTTGATTTTCCAACCTTTTACATTTTATTTATAGCCTCAGAGGGAGAAATTGGGGAGAAGGAGCTATTGGACAAAATATTTGGACCTGGGTAAGTGAAAGTATCTCTAACTTCAAAGCCACCATATTTAAAACAAAACCATTTACCGCACTATCGGCATATGAGGCCGTATTATTCTTTTATCATTTTAGTGCTGTCTCTATTTATTCTTTGTAAAAAAGATCTTGCTTCACGTCCAAATTGTCAGGAACTTTTTGATTCTTTTCTATATGATATTCTATAACTTTATCCCAGTTTAGCACATTCTCAAAATGTTCCGCCCATCTAAGGTTAATATTGGCAAAATTTAGGCTAATATTGACTATTCTTAACTAATTTTAATGTAGGCCCTTTGTTTTATGAGTAGCTTGGAAGTTTTGGCCATTTTAATTGTCTAAATTAGGTCCCAGAACTTATCAATAAAAAGTGTTTAACTTCAAAATCGATTATCTAGAGCTGATTCAAGATATTCTTTTAGGCTTGAATTCTAAGACCTCCAGAAGCACATACCCGTAAAGAAAGTTAAATAGAAAGCTTTTAGAGACTTAACTCGCAGAAACTCGTACCCTTGAAACACCAAGGTATACTGATAGCTGGAAGAAAGGGTAGAAATGCTTTCAAGCCCTTATCATAGAAAGTAATTTCTGACGTCAAATTTCAGAATTTATGACAGGGCTATTTATTGACATCCTAGTTTTCACTTACAATTATTCGAAAGAAAAATAATTTAAAACGTAAAACCAAAGCTGGTAATTTATATCATTTTTGATTTTTTTTAGTTCTCTTTTCTATGGACAGAACTATGTAGTCTGTGACTGTCACTTAACTAAAAGCAAACCCGTGTGGGATATGCTCCCAAGAAACTTAACCACTAGCTTTATCTACCGAACAAGTCTTCTTATTTTTATTTTCTCTTATACATAAATTAGGCGTATATTACTTAGAGATTGCATGTCATTGATCGCTGATGCAACAATATTTTTTTTCTTGGAATTTTCGTAGCTTAAATACTATTTCAAATCATAAATCAAATTAAATCATGTCAAATCACAGTTTAAAACATGTCTCAAAAACACACTTAGGCATACGAAAAACGATGTATTGTATACTTTAGGATTAAAGTAACGTTAATCCTAAAGAAAAAAAGTAGACTTTATCGATATCTTGTTTCTTATCGTATAATGACGCATTTGTAGAGGATAGATAGGTGATTTTTTTATATAAATAAGAGGCTAATTGTCTATTACTCCTTCAGTTTATCCAGAATGAGATTTCTATTTACGCTATTAATATTAGGACTTGGTGAGTGCATTCATCCTACTTGCATCACAAGGAAAAAGTGCAGTATCTGAGATTAGACTCTTTCATCAATGTCTTAACCTGCCCTCCTAAGCCTTAAACGAATATTTATTTTTAATTTCTATATTGTATTTCCTTTTTCAATATTGCCTCACTATATAAAAACTCAGCACTACCATACAGACTGAACAACACTAACCCCCCATTTCTTCAGTATAATCACTTGTTACACAGCTTCATGTGATAATAGACAAATTTTACATCTAAAATCAACAATCGATTTTTCTATATTAATATTAGGACTTTTTGAGTGCGTTCATCCTACTTGTATCATATGAAAAAGTGCAATATCTGAGATTAGGCTATTTCATAAATATTTCTGAAATTATTCCGGCAAATTTGAAATTATTCCGTATTTGTTAGGGGTTGTCCCCTCCTTAACGCCCCCCTCTTTGTGCTAAGGTTTTTAATTGTTTTAAAAAGTAGAATTGTGAAAAAAGTCAAACTTTAGCGTAAAAAGCGGGGCATTGAAGAGGGGACAACCCCTTTCATATACGGAATAATTTTTGTTTGTTTTTATGTTTTAATATCGCTCCTTACTTGCAGTTAAAACATTCTTTTACCTAATTTCTGAACGTTTTAGAATTAATGCAGGTTTCAATTTTTCTCACCATACATGAAGAATTAAGACGGAATTTGCCTATTAGTTTTACTTTTTTTTAAAACTAATAATAACCTTATAATAACCTAAGTTTGATTTTTGTTCCAGTTATTTACGAATGACTCCTGAATCACAAAGGCTGTTTAATTCGAATTCCGTATATGAAAGGGACTGTCCCCTCCTCAATAACCCGCTCTTTATGCTAAAGCTTTTTTGTTGTCTTAAAAAGTAGAGAAGTGAAAAAGAGTCAAACTTTAGTATAAAGAGTGGGGCGTTGAGGAGGGGACAACCTCTTTCATATACAGAATAATTTCTGTTCGTTTTAAGTTTTAGTGTCGCTCCTTAGTTGCAGTAGAAAAAAACTTGTTTTCTTTTTAATTTCTTAACGTTTTCGAATTAATGCATGTTTTGATTTTGGCTCACCGCACATGAATAATTAAAACAAAATTTGCATATTTTTTTTTGGCTAAATGGCTTTCTCATAGTTTTGATAGGACGATTTTGAGGAGGCCTAACTGTCCTCTAATTTTTGGTTACTTAAAAAGGCAACTAGAACTTCATTTTTTTTACGAATGTTTTTATTAGTAATAAATGTACGTAACTTACGAATAAACCTACGTAACGAACTTCTATATATTTCTATATTTTTATTACGTATATGAGAGGGTTCACTCCCTCGTCAATACTTCGCTCTTTATACTAAAGCATGAATTTTGTCACAGTTCTTTAAGAATGACCCCGGAATCACAAAGGCCGTAAAATGAATAGTTAAAATTACTTAAAATATTTTAGCGTAAAGAGCGAGGTATTGAGGAGGACATGAACCCCGCTATATACGTTATAATTTTGGTTTGTTTTAAGTCTTAGTGCTACTCCTTACTTCAAGTTGAAAAAAAATTATTTATGTATTTCCTCATTCTTTTTTTAAAACATGCTAGAAAATCCTGCACCCCCTTCATGAAAATTCTCTTCCCTCATGATAAATTACTCCATGAATAGATCTTCCCATGTAAACCCCTGCCCACCCTCCATCCCCCAACGCGAAAAAGTCCTCCCGAGAACGTCTGTACACTCCCCAATAACCATAACTACATGCAAACAATGGTCAAAATTTTAACTTGCAGCCCTTCCCCCCGGGGCTGCGGGGGATTAATTCGTCTGTAAAACATAGTTATTAGGTTTTTTGACTATGCATGGCTATCCCAAAATTTTGATCCGGTGATTGTGGGAAAAAATGAGCGTGAGAGGGGGCCTAGGAGCCCTTTCATTTTATTTGGTCACTTAAAAAGGGCACTAAACACGCATCCGTGATCTGTCTTCTGGCAAAAATACAAAATTCAACATTTTTGTAAATAGCTTGAAACTTCTACAGTAGGGTTCTCTGATACGCTGAATCTGATGGTGTGATTTCGTTAAAACTCTATGACTTTTAAGGGTATTTACCCCTATTTTCTAAAATAAGGCTAAATTTTGATGGGTAAGACTAAACTTAAAGAAACTTACATATTTAAAATCAACATAAAAACACGATTCTTTTGATGCAACTATTGGTATCAATATCCGTTCTTTAGCTTTTCGGTTACTATTGAGCCGGGTCGCTCCTTACTACAGTTTGTTACCACGAATTGTTTGATCAAATACAATAACTCCAAAAAATATTTTTCAATTATGTTATTCATGCTAAAAATTTGTTTGCCTGTTTTACGCTAGGGTTTTCATACGTTCAATTTTTTCTCTTAAACCCTCTTTTATTATTACTCTAGATTGTGTATTTCTGGTCCCATCTTGACGATCACTTTCTAATGCTACAATCGAAGTTTTTTGTTTCCCTGTTCTCTGCTGCTTCTTTTATGGTTTGGACAGGTATGACAAATGAATGGCTCATAAACTTGGATAAAAATGAGGATAACTTTTATTGTATCTAATTAAACTAAGTTAATCAAACTAAAATATTTTATGTTCCTTAACCAGGAGCCTGTGTTCAAGCCAAAAACTTTTTCTGCTACTACGGAGCCTGGTCGGTATATAGATGGGGCGATGGAAAATTTGAAGTTGAAGATATAGATCCATTCCTTTGCACCGACCTTGTCTACTCATTTGCTGGTTTGTCAAGCAGCAACACAATTGTTAGTTTAGATGAATATAATGACCTGTATGAAAACTGGGGGAGGGGAGCGTATAAACGATTCAACAATTTGAAGATTATTAACCCGAATCTTAGAACTTGGATAGCAATTGGTGGATGGAATGAGGGATCAGAGAAATATTCTAGGGTGAGTTTTCTATTCCTTTTTATTGGTGCTATAAGGTAATTAATCTTTTGTCAGTAGCCCTGGCCATCAACTTCTTTCTGTGTGCTTTAAAGATTTTTTCGCATAAATTAGTCTGGTTGAACCTTTAGTATTTTATTTTAACAAACAGTTTTTCTTACAAATGTAAAGAATGAAGATGAAACTTAAAACAAACGACAGCAATACTTTTGTAAGCTATTCAAAAATTTTCTGTAAACCTACCTCAAATAAACTAACTTGTTACAATGCCCTATATTTTTAGAATTGCTGGCTGTGGTGGCTGCATTACTTGCTGCCACCGCGGTCGACCAGTCTTCTGATAGCTGGCTTTGTGATTTCCCAGATATTGTCACAAAGAATTTCAAATTTTAACTTGGGGGTGAGGGCTCTAACTAAAAATCAGGGCATTTCCGTTCCATTGTTAATTAGTGATGTAAAACTAGCATCCAAAACAAGATATTCTGTTAAGGTCAGAAAAGTCCATAAATCAGTAGCTGGCTGAAAATAACGGTTGTATTTAAAATGCTTTCAATAGTCTTTCAGTGCCAATGATAATGATAACTTTTAACCTATAATTATAATTTCCTAAAAAAATTCAAACAAGCTTAGTTTTCAGTAAAGTGCGAATCAAAGGGTTGCCCAGTTTCCACCACCTGGTGTGTATATTAGAACTCCAGACGAGCTGAACGTTCTGTCACAGTTAGCACAGCTTCTGCCACAATTGACACACTTCCACAACACTTGACAGGCACAACCTGGTGCACGAGATATCTGAAAGATGGCACCTCCTTGGCACAAGTTTTTAGAATTGGAAATATATTTCTATGGAAATATAACGAGTCAGTTTAGTTGGACTAGTTTTGTTGATATATCTTGCATAATCTACAAAGCATTCATTTTCGGTCATTTTAAGTTTCGATTTCAATTTTTGCTTCCAGAAGAAAAACTTCGCTTTTATCAAGTTATTTTCGTTTGTTTCTATTTTTTTCTACATAGTAAGCTTTACACAGAAATATTTTTTTAGCCTAAACAATGAGGCAAAAGTATTTGTGAGAAAATTCGGATAACATAATTTTAATTATTTTCATGAAAATGATTGTAAACAGATTACATTTTTTCTTTGGATGTTTTCTCTTCAGGTCGTATTTCCGACTTTTGAATTACTAAAGGGGTTGTGAAAGGAGCTCTGCCTGGGAGAGGATTGTAAACCTCGTACCAACTATTTTCAAACAAGGATATTATAACGTTACCTTTAATATACATCCTAGGTATTCGACTTCAGAATTGGCACTAAAAAGTGCCATTATTGTACTACATCGCACTTCAATTCAATTCACTTTATTCAAATAAAACTAAAATATAACACCAATAATAATAAAGATCCTGGAAGCGAACTTGTTGAGGACCATAACCACAAAAAATTGAAAATGAAGAAGAGAGAAAGAAAAGAAAAGAGAAAACATGGGTAACTAAAGCAAATTGAATAAGAAGTTAGAGAGTTATAATATCAAAATTTTAGTACATACAGCGTGCGAAAACTTGTGGATAGCTCGACACTGGAGGGTATTATATTCCATTGAAGTATAGATTTATAAATGGGGGATCGCTGGGCGGAACTAGACACACACTTGGGGACAATGAAGCAACGGTTGGATGAACGGAGACAGAGGCCTTCAGAATTATTAATATTAAGATAAGATAATAATTGAGGAGGAAGATTTTTATGGTAAGCGGAGTATGCAAGGTATAGATTTAATTTTTTGATGATTTGTTCAAAAGGGATAATACCAAAATCGGAGTACAAGTCCTGGGTGGGATATAGTCGGGGCAGCCAAAAAACTGCTTTGATGGCACGGTTTTGGGCAGATTTTAATTTATTGGTAACTGAAGGAAAATTGTTGCCCCAAACAGATCCACAGTATGAGATATATGGGTAAATAAAAAAGTAATAAAGGGTGACAAGGATATCGGGAGGAAGAAAATAATTCGCACGATTAATCATACTTACCTGTCGCAAAATTATGGCTCTGATGTAGGACACGTGTGTTGCAAATGATAGGGAGGAGTCTATGTGGACACCAAGAAACTTGGCTACTTCGACCTGTGGGAGGAGATTGGTAGAATATCTTAGGCCAAGTGCTTGCTGAGCTTCATTTTTTTTGTAAGGGGTTCGAAATAATACAACCTGACTTTTCTTGATGTTAATGGTCATGCAGTTAACTAGACACCACTCCTGTACTCTATTCAGAAGGGTTTGAGTAGAGAAGACGACGGATGGTAAATTAGGACCAGTCATGAAAAAGTTGTTATCGTCAGCAAAAAGTACTGGGTGCACTGATGGACCCAGGTCCGTAAACAAATCATTAATATAAAGGAGAAAAAGTATTGGACCAAGAACAGAGCCTTGTGGGACGCCCCTTCGGACAGGTAGGGGATGTGAAGTCAAACCGCCCAGACTCACACTCTGTACTCTACCAGAGAGATAAGAGCCAAACCATGAGAAAGGAACTCCACGAATCCCTAAGTTGTTGAGTTTACTTAATAGAAAACTGTGATCAACCATATCAAAGGCCTTAGAAAAGTCCAGAAATAAGCCCAATACAGTATTTTTAAGGTCAAGTTGGGAACGTATAAATTGTGTGGCGTCTATTAGTGCATGAGCAGTTGAAAATTTGGAACGGAAGCCATATTGATGAGGAGAAATCAACGAATCTGATGAATGAATCCCAAATAAAAAGGGAGACAGACGTCGGAATATAATTCTCTCGAGCACTTTAGATATAACTGGGAGAAGTGAGATTGGACGATAATTACTTATCTCAGATGGATCGCCTTTTTATGAATCGGGATAACAATTGCTGATTTAAATATTTCTGGGAAGACTCCATTGGTCATAGACAGGTTTGCTATGTGCACAATGGGTTCACAAATATAGGAAGATACGGTCCTAAGAAGCTTATTACTTATGCCAAAGAAGTCAGGTGTATTACTATTAGAGAGACATTTGATAACTTAAAGCACCTCTTTACGATCAGTTGGAGAGAAAAACATGGATCCAGGATTCTTGCTAGGTTGTACTGACTGGGAGAAGGAACAGGAGTTAGCATTTGGAATATTAGCGAAATAATTATTAAAAGCATCCGGTACTGAACTCGGGTTAATTAATCTGCCACTGATGTCCTTAAGGTTAAGAGGTACAGATCTTGAATTTCTTTTTTTTGAAAGAATTTCATTTATTGTTGACCAAATTTTTTGCAAGTTCCCTTTGCAATGAGAGATTTTCGAATAATAATAATTTTTTTTGCTTCCCGGACAAGTTTGGTATATAAATTTTTGTATTTTTTATAATTAGTCAGGTCAATAACGTTACTGGTTTTGCAAGCTAAATTATATAGGTCATTTTTTCGGTATGAAGAGATTATCAGTCTATTAGACATCCAGGGGCGTATATGGGTAGTTTTTCGGTTTTATTTACAGACTGGAAAGGTTGCACTGTTAAGATCACTCAGTCCTTAATTAAAACCATTTGTGGCTGAACTAACATCCTGACAATCCAAAACCTTGGACCAGTCGAAGGATTTCAAACGATCCGTGAACCTGTTCATATTCACAGTACTATATATTCTATTATACGTAGGGGTTTTAGTTCTAGAGGGCTGAGTAGTTGGTAGGGAGGGTAGCGAGAGATAGATTGGAAAGTGATCTGACAGGTCAGAAAATATTATTTTGGAGGACAGGTGGTTTCCCAGGGAAGTGGATACAAAAATGTTGTCAATTACAGTAGCTGTAGACCTCACAGGATCAACTCTAGTAGGGAAAAGGATTGTGGGAAGAAGACCACTTGAAGTGAATGTTTCAAAAAAGGTATCACAATCATTATTATTGCTAACATTTAGTAAATTACAATTGAAGTCCCCAAAAACTATTGCCTTCTTTTGTGGTAAATTAATAAAACTAGAAAAATCATCAAATAGGTTACAAAAGAAAGGGGTCGGAAGTGAGGGGGGCTTATAAAATAATGAAAAAATAAAAGAATTCTCGTCAACACTTATGTCTACGATTATTGAATAAATGCATCTATTATTTATAGGCTGCGAGAATAAGGATTCACAGTCTAATAGCCTGGTGAATTTCAGACTTGACCGGATGTAAAGAGAAATGCCGCCAGAGGACTTGGTTAATTTTCTTTCAATATGAATAGCTTGAAAACCAGGGAGGGAAAATTCATTCTTATCATCAATTTCTGAAAGCCACGTTTCCGTTATTCCAATTACGTCGAAAGGGCAGTAACCATTAATTAAAACTAAGTCTTTAAAATTAGCCCACTTATCCCGTATACTTCTGATGTTAAAGCAAATTACATTAAGTTTGGTCTCTTCCATTAGCTTAGGTTTCACATTTTTCACAAAATCAAAAGTGTCGAGATATTCACAGTTAATTTGGTTTAAAGGGCTATCGGGGCTAGCTAAGGGGCTGGTGGGCAAATTATTTTGGTCATCGTAATAGTTAAAAACAACATTATTACACAGTGATAAATTCGTGAGAAACGTAAAATCTTGTACGGTGTACATTTAAACATCCATTGTGGTCTGAGTTTCATCATCTCCTTGATTAGAATACTGAAATCTTCTTAAGCCGACGAAATATCATTGGTGGTAATTTTGGACTGGGATGGAAAGTTTGCCGTTTTTTCTTAGATTTCTTGCCTTTGACTAGGGCAGTGGCATCGACTACCGTCTTGGGGGTTGTGGCAATTTCAGAGCCTGCATTGATTTGATTTGCAGTTGAGTCTACAGGCTTAACTAGCTTTGATGTGGAATCTATGTCCTTTTTCATGGAGGATAATTGAGCCATAGCTGTTTCTAATATGTCATCACCTAGGAGTTTAGTGATAGCTTTCTTCTTGAGAATATTTTTGGTTTCCTCAGCTTCATTACTAACCTCAATTAAGTGACTGACTGTGAGATAAGTTGCAAGCCTTTGCCATTCTTGGCTATTTTAGATGAATCTTTTGGAGGGCAGGATGTTGAAGTAAACTTAGGTAAGGGATGGGGGGAATGACTAGAACCTTGAGTATGAACATTATTTGCCTCTTTTGGAAATGACACTGTCTTTGCATCTGCTACAGCAACTGTTGCTTGGCTTCTACTGGGCCGATGGGGTGTGGGTTGCCAAGGGATTCTTGCAGCTACAACTGAGTAGGGTAGGTTCATTTTATCAGATGTTCTAAGGATTACAACTCGCTTTTGGTGAGTTGGGCAAGATTGTTTTTGGAGGGCTGTGTGTCCCTTACGGTTACAATTTCTGCAGAAAGGGTCTGACTCAGGGCATTCACTTTTTGCGTGGCCTGTTTTCCCACACTTAAGGCAAGACGGATGGACTGTTTGCAGTGTTTTTTGCTGTGGCCGTGGGCCAGACAAGTGGAGCATTGTAGGGGCTTAGGCTTATAAATCTTGTAAAAAAGAGACATACCGTACAAGAATATTTCTCCACTTAGCTCAACTTTGCAGGAAATAAGGATTGAACGGCTAGGGTGAAGAAAACCTTCTTTGTTTAAACTTAGTCTTATAGCAGTTGAAGGATTGATGAGAAGACCTGATAAATCTATTAGTTCAGTTTGTATTTCCTCCACTTTTACACTGGTATCAACACCATACAGCACATACTTGTGTAACTTTTCCACATCTTTTCTTGTGGCTAAATTTTTGAGCCATCAAGAATTATTTCTTTGGATTTTGACAGGACATGGTCTGCCGCCTGACAAGACGTAAAGTAAATATCAATAGACTCGTCCTGCTTGAAAACAAGTTCAAAATTCACCTTGGTGATCAGAAAGACAACTTTCCTAATTTGCATTATTCGATCTTTGAAAAGGGTTGGCCATTGGTTTCTTGATTGAGACAGTATAATAATTGGGGTGATCGTTAGCACCTGTTTCCGGACACTTGAAGAGAGGGGTTGCACTATCGTTGGTGAACGAGCTTCATCCTTTTTCCTCTTTTTGCCAGGCGTCTCACCTCTTTCATTAGAGTTAGTTTCGGCTAAGGCCTGAATTCTTGACAAGTGGCTAACAGTATTGGATCGCGTAGTTGGGGGGGGGGGGGGGGTTCTAGAAAGAGTTTTATAGGTAGGTTGGAATGGCGACCGGCTAAGGGTTTCAGTGGGAGTATCCTTCTCGGGTGGTAGCCTTAGGGGCTATTTTCCGTCATTTATTCCGACGAGATACTGCAGATTCACAAACTGTTAATCAGTCTTAATCACAGTTTTTAATCAGCGATAACATCAATATATTCAATTATACACTAATAATAACTCACTTTGTATGAAGTGAGCAATCCCTCACAATTAAGTCCGCAAGTTAATTGCGCAATCTAACACAATGCAGTACAAAAAGTAATCCGATTAGGTTCATAAGCTAGTTCCTTTTAGTTCAGATACTAAACTCATACACTTAACGACGGAGATATCAAAACAAATTTATATAAATCAAGTAGATGAGGAGCAGTAGCTTATGAATAAGCTAATATACATCTCTCTCTACGCATTTGCAATAGCCTATTGAGCCCTGCCAGAAAAAAGAAATGCACTGCTGCTACTCAAGGGAAAATTAATATCCCTTGTTTCTCTTCAGGAAATCATTGATGTATTTCAGCGCAAAATATCATTACCATCTATGCAAAAGTGTTATTGTTGTTGTTTAGGGTTAGAGACA